>NC_041344.1:677813-807813 GCF_004354835.1 Perca flavescens | reverse complement strand
TATACTTCACTTCCTCTAAAATAAGTGTCTGGTCCAACAACAGTTCCTGTGTCAGAGAGGTGTGTATACAGCTATTCAAAGATACGTTTACTTCCTCAGTTTTACAGTCAGGAAGAAACTTTACTTTACTTCAAGATACTTTTATAAAGTTCATCTGAAGGGTTTCATAATTCCAATTCCCAAATGACTGAATGCCTGAATGTGAGTCATATTTTAAGTTAAGTGGAACTTTTTGTCTAACAGTAACAAATGTATTATGATGTGCATCTGTTTCAGTGGTTTGTGCTGCAGCCACTTCCTGTGTTAAAGGAGTGACCAACTTAAAGACAGACAGTGAGACGGAGAATACGTTCAGTTCAGTTTTTAGTTTGTCAAGATGTCTGCAGATTCCGTCGCTGCGCCACGTTTGAGCCTGAATGTGAGATATAACAGAAACATCCAAGAGAACAGTGGAGAGGAAGAGGAGAGTCAGGTGAAGATCTTAGAGGATGAAGAGCATCACGCTGATCTCGGGCCACAAAGAGCCAGTAATTCTGAAATGATGATTGTTGTAAAGGGGAAGTTCATCTCAGTTTACATGTGGCTTTATAACAATTAGATACTGAATAAGATTTCACAATTAATCAATCCACCATTGGTCACCATTAACTCTGGGTCATTATCAGGTGTCTCGGTGCTGTAATCTGGTGCCTCGTGAGTCATTATTCTTATTGTTGAAACTTCAAACATAATAAAACATGTTGTGGATGTATTGTGTCTCTGTAGGACCACACACTCAAACCAACCCTGCAGCCAACAACAGAAGGTGTTTCAAAGCTACTGCAGTGACTCTGGGAGGGTTTTATCTTCTGATATTGGCTGGACTCTTCATTCGCTGTGAGTACTTTGTTTTGATACAACCTGTCATATCTTAAAGGAGATATGTTATAAAAACATACTTTTCCAGTTATTATATACATTTGGGTATCTGTCAGGCTCATTAGAATATACTTCCTCCGATTGAGTATTTCCGCCCACAGCTTAACAACTACCTTTTGCATAGCTGCGCCAAATTTTTTAAATAAGCCAATCAGAGCAGACTGGGCCTGGAGAAAGGCGCTAAAACAGTGGATGTTTTGATTCTTGTTCACACTTGATACTTAAATTGTTAAAGGGACTTACCATCTCCAACAGAAAACACTGTTCACCAACTGCTCCAAACAGCTCTATTGTAGTCCAGCCTTTACTTCAGAGACAAACGTGGTCACTTTGTAACACACGTTATAATGCTCACCTAGCTGCTAGCATGGCACGCCCTCATACTCTGCTTCTGACTGGCTACCCAACCCTGCTCTAAACCCAACCACAACTATTGGCTTAACCGTGATAAAGATCTCTCCCAAATGGATTGACAGACGGTCAATAACTTGTTCTAAAGCAGGATATCCATTTTAGTTCATAAACTGTCATTGTAACTTTATTAAACATTACAAAGTTCTAGCTTAGGCAACAGAAAGAACTGTAAACAGCATTTCCTGTTTTGGCCAAACTGTTGAACTGCTGTGTGGCTAGGTGTGGGGTGTGAAAGCCTTTAACCAAGCTGTGAATGAATGCTATTTATACATTTTTGAGTTTTACACAAATGCATTTGTTGTTATAAAATAAAATATGGTTTAATAAAATTAATCCAAAGATTGGACAATGCAGTGCCCTCGCTGAAGTTAAGAAAACCACCGGACTGGAGTTACTATGTGTTTATTCAAATATATTAATTTAATAATTAATAAGGTTGTGTGTGTGTGTGTGTGTGTGTGTGTGTGTGTGTGTGTGTGTGTGTGTGTGTGTGTGTGTGAGAGTGTGTGTGTGTGTGTGTGTGAGTGAGTGAGTGAGTGAGTGTGTGTGGTTTTTTGGTCATTTACCAACAAAACGTACAGCGAAAGACCGTGCTAACCATTTCAGACCATCCTGCCAACCTGTATACATTTTGACATCAATGTAGACTGTAACGTTGTTTCACTCTAAAGTCGCTGAAAGCTGTCAGCTTTCTGCAGTGGGCGGGGCTGCTGCTCAGTTCCCCCCGCGACTGACGCGCGCACACACACACACACACACACACACACACACACACACACACACACACACACGCTGGATGCAGGAAAAACCGGAGATGAGACGACAAAATGACCTAAATTGAGGACACCTACGCTCGTTATTGTAAGTGCTCTGTGTACTTTGCCACTTTAGGACCAGACTCTGAGAGGAATCCTCCAGTCGTCCAAAGGAAGACTCTCAGGGCTGCAGCACTCTGTCTGGCAGTGCTCTGCTTTCTGATGATGACTGGAATCATCCTCTTATCTGTAAACTGTAAGATAAAATAAACTTCACAACTACTGAGCCACAAATACTGAACCAAGACACCATGGTGTACTTAAAGCGTAACTCTCGCCAAAATGCATCCTGGGGTAATTTTGTGACTGTACGTGAGTCAAACTTTAGTTTAAAAGCATATTTAGGACCGAATCGCCACTTTTAAGATTCACCGTATTCTTGTTTTTGGGTCCAATGGGCTTTTGAATGGGAGTACTAGGCGTCATTCTCTATTTTCGAAATACTAAGAAGGCTCAACACAACATGAAACTTTGCTTGAAGTATTACCAGGAGCTCTACACATGAATGAAAGCATTGACAACATTGTTTGTGTACCCAGATTTAGTAAAAAGAAAGTTTTTGCAGCATTCACCGCAGCTGTTGTTGTTTCCGGCCACTACCACCTCGGCAGCCAAAACAAGTCAATATCCGAATGCGAATGAACACACTCCATATGAGGCTCCTTTTTCAATTACAAGGTCAATATTGTTTTTCAATAATGACAAAACAACGACTTATCCGTGCATTTATATGGAACTAAGCTTTAGGAGCTTTCCGTCTTTACTCTCCTCCTTGTTACGTTGCATTCAGAAATCGATTGTTTTTGACTGATAAAATCACTGCGGCCGGAAGGCAAGGCAAGGCAAGGCAGCTTTATTTATATAGCACATTTCAGCAACAGGGCAATTCAAAGTGCTTTACATAAAACATTAAAGAGCAGTTAGAAAACAATTAAAAAACAATAATAAACAAATTAAAAACATTAAAAGACAAGAATAAAATTGATAGTGCAGTATAAGAATAAAAGTTACAGTGCAGTATAAGAAATTAAAGTTAATAAAATAGATTATTTAAAGAAAAGCAACATCAAAAAGATAGGTCTTTAGCTTAGATTTAAAAGAACTGAGAGTTGCAGCGGACCTACAGGTTTCTGGGAGTTTGTTCCAGATATGTGGAGCATAAAAACTGAACGCTGCTTCCCCCTGTTTAGTTCTGACTCTGGGGACAACAAGTAGACCTGTCCCAGACCACCTGAGAGGTCTGGGTGGGTCATAATGTAGTAGCAGATCAGAAATGTATTTTGGCCCTAAACCGTTTAGTGATTTATAAACCAGTAAAAGTATTTTGAAATCAATTCTTTGAGGCACTGGAAGCCAGTGTTGAGACTTCAGTACTGGAGTGATGTGATCCACTTTCTTGGTTTTAGTGAGGACTCGAGCAGCAGCGTTTTGAATCAGCTGCAGCTGTCTGATTGATTTTTTAGGGAGACCTGTAAAGACACCGTTACAGTAGTCAAGTCTGCTGAAGATAAAAGCATGGACAAGTTTTTCCAGATCCTGCTGAGACATAAGCCCTTTAACCCTTGATATATTTTTAAGGTGATAATAGGCTGATTTTTTAATTATGTTAATGTGGCTTTTAAAATTTAGGTCTGAGTCCATGACTACACCAAGATTTCTTGCTTTGTCTGTTGTTTTTAACATTGTCGTTTGAAGCTGAGCGCTGACTTTCAATCGTTCCTCTTTTGCTCCAAAAAACAACCACCTCCGTTTTTCTTCATTTAATTTAAGAAAGTTCTGGCACATCCAATCATTAATCTGTTCAATGCACATATTTAATTGTTGTATTGGGCTATAGTTCCCTAGCGATAAGGTTATGTAAATTTGTGTGTCATCCGTGATAACTATGGTAACTTATTTTGTTGTTTTCCATAATCTGAGCCAGTGGAAGCATATAGATGTTGAACAGAAGAGGCCCCAGAACTGAGCCTTGGGGAACTCCGCACGTCATATTTGTATGCTCAGATGTATAATTACCTATAGACACAAAGTAGTCCCTATTCTTTAAATAGGATTCAAACCACTTTAGTACTGAGCCAGAAAGACCAACCCAGTTTTCCAATCGGTCAAGCAATATGTCATGGTCTACCGTATCAAATGCAGCACTGAGATCAAGTAATACTAAGACTGATATTTTGCCACTATCTGTGTTTAAGTGGATGTCATTAAAGACTTTAACAAGAGCTGTCTCAGTGCTGTGGTGTGGTCGAAAACCTGACTGGAAGGCATCAAAACTGTTGTTTAGCGATAAGAAAAGGTTGAGTTGTTGAAAAACCACTTTTTCTATGATTTTACTTAAAAATGGAAGGTTTGATATTGGCCTATAGTTGCTCATTAGTGTCGTGTCTAGATTGTTCTTTTTTAGGAGTGGCTTGATGACTGCAGTTTTCAGGGCCTGTGGGAAGATACCTGAGAGCAGAGATGTGTTTACAATCTGTAGAAGATCAGAAGCCAAACAATTCGAAACATTTTTGAAAACACCCGTTGGTAGAATATCAAGGCAACAGGAGGAGGTTTTCAGATGTTGTATTATGTCCTCCAGGTTTTTAACGTTGATCGTATGAAATTGTGTCATGTTGGAATTTGTTTTGCGTGCACACTGTGACAACACATATCCTGTACTTGATATGGAAGCACTGACTGTTTGTCTAATTTTCTGAATTTTGTCTGTGAAGAAGGAGGCAAAGTCATTGCAAGCCTTGGTAGACAACAGTTCAGATGCTACTGGTACTGGAGGGTTTGTTAATCTATCAACAGTAGCAAACAAAGCACGTGAATTATTATTGTTTCTGGCGATAATGTCAGAGAAAAAGGACCGCCTTGCATTCCTTAGTTCCAGATTATAAATGCGAAGTCTCTCTTTATAAGTGTTATAATGGACCTGGAGATTAGATTTTCGCCAACTGCGTTCAGCTTTTCGACACTCTCTTTTTTCTGTTCTCACAACTATAAAATTTCTCCATGGAGATCTTTTCTTACCAGAGACAGCTTTGACCTTAGTGGGAGCAATAGCATCAATAACATTCATAATTTTACAGTTGAAATTATCTACAAGCTCAGTGACTGAGGCCCCAGTGAGGGCGGGTGTAGAGGAGAAAAGCTGAATGAATGATTCACTGGTGTTTTCAGTGATATACCGTTTTCTGATTAACTTTGTTTGAACACTTTTGGGCAGAGAGATAGTGCCGTTAAAGAAAACACAGGAATGATCAGAGAGAGCAACATCAGTCACCACAACCTTGGAAATGTTCACACCCTTGGAGATAATCAAGTCCAGAGTGTGCCCCTTATTGTGCGTGGGCTGTGTCACATGCTGAGTCAGTCCATAGCTCTCAAAAACACAACACAGTTCTTTGGTCCCTCGGTCCTGGGGGTTGTCAACATGAATGTTGAAATCACCAGCAATAATTACACGGTCAAAGTTAATACAGATTATAGACAACAGTTCAGTAAAGTCGTCAAAGAAGGTTGCACAGTATTTAGGTGGCCTGTAGATATTTAGAAGTAGAGCTTGAGGGGAGGATCTTAGCTGAAGAGCCACATATTCAAAAGAAGCAAAATTTCCGTAAGATATTTGCATACATTGGAATGAGACATTAAACAAAATGGCGACTCCACCTCCTTTCTTATTCACTCTATTCTCACTCATAAAACTGAAGTTAGGGGGGGCTGACTCAATGAGAACAGCAGCACTGTTATTATGGTCCAACCAGGTTTCAGTTAAAAACATAAAATCAAGATTGTGGTTGATAATAAAATCATTGATTAAAAATGATTTTCCTGCCAAAGACCTAACGTTTAGTAGTGCTAGTGTTAGTGCGTTTTCATTTTTTGGGACAGACTGTGGCTGAAGAGGAATGGATGCTAAATTTGCAAAGTTTGCTGTTCCGTGCTTATTCACCATTCTTTTTCTATTACCTATCACAACATAAATTGTGGAAGAATCTAATACGTAGGGCCCAGGCTTGTCTTGGAAAAAGTCATGAGTGCTACTAGGCATGCAGCCTGGACCCGGCCCATATCAGTTAATGCTTGCTGCATTTTGCACACAAGCATCCTTATCAGTTTGGGGAGAAGGAATTAACTGCCGTCCTCGAGGGGGCAGAGGTGCCTGGCGTTTTACGATGGGAGAAGGAAGGGGCATACATACTTGGTTCCAGCATTTACCAGCTGCTTCATCTGGTCAGTGAACTCCAACATGGGGATGGGGGAAAGAGGAGAGAGCGACGTATCCTTAAAGAGGTCCTCAAAGCTTTCGTGGTTGTCAAAGGGGTTTGAGGAGTGTTGGACGGGTGAGAAGGGGTGTTGAGATTTCTCATCTCCGCTCTGTGGTCTCCCATGGTCAAATCTTTGCTCAGGTGGGGGCTGTGGTGGCTCACTGCCGCACTTTGTTGTGTCTTCCTCTTGTTTTGGTTCATCTTGTCTCGTGTCCTTGGCCAAGGGAGCAGATGTGTGGTGCAGAAAGTAAAGTAGGCTAGAGGTGAACAGCTTTACTCCTGGCTTGTTAAGGAATAGTCCATCTGCTTTAAAAAGATGTCTGCAGCCACAGAAAATGTTAAAATTGTCAATGAACTGCATAGAATGGTTGTTGGTACATGCAGTTGAAAGCCATCTGTTCAGTGCCAACAGTCTGCCGAAACTCTCAGCTCCTCCTCTGACTGGCGGTATAGGGCCACTGACAAACACCTTTGCATTTAGGGAGCTGACTGTGTTCAGCAGATTCATAAAGTCACGATTCAGCACTTCAGACTTTTGCTTTACAACATCATTTGACCCTATATGCAGTATAATGTTCTTCACAGTTGGGTGTGCTGCTACGATATCTGGGATTCTTTGGGCCAAGTCAGACACCATGTCTTTGGGAAAACAGAGTATTTTGGTGTTTTTACTGTTTTTTATATCTTTCACAGCAGAGTCACCCACAATCAGAGTTTGGGGCCCAGTCATTTTCTTTCCCTGTAGCTTTTTACTTTTAGAATTGCTCTCAGTCCTTACCCTGCTGTGTGACGATGAGACGTAATCCAGGTCATGTCCAGGGTCCTGCAGCAGAGGAGCAAATCTGTTCTTCACCTGCACACTCAGTTGTTGGGGAGGCATTTTGTTGCTGATTTTCCCTTTTGCAGCTGTCCACGACTGTGTCCTACTAAGTACAGGGGTTGAAGAGGCGCTCTGCCTGGATGGTAATGCAGGCCAGCCGGTCGTATCACAAATCTCAGGGCGCTGTGTCCTGCCCGTTAGTCGTCCTCCCATTTCCCAGGAAAATGATTTACTCTTAGGCTTTGCACCAAAAGAGTTCCAGGGAGGACTACCACTTGTTGATTTATTATCCGTTCCACAGCCCTCCTGTTTCTTTGTGGTCTTGCTGGTGCTAGTTAGCCGTGTGTTAGCATGCTTTTGTCCATTGTTTTGGGTCACTGGTAAAGTGGTGTCATTTCCACATGATCCGTTCACTTCCATATTTACTTCTAACCGGTAAATTTTGGTTTCCAGAACTGCAATCTTCTGAAGGAGTTTGTAGTAGTCCTCTATGGAGAAAGGTGGCATCTTGCTGCTAATTAGCTTTAGCTACAGTCACTTTAGGACAGGCTTGAGCTATTGGTAGGCCACGCTCACGCAGAAAAATGTTCAAATATGACAATAGCCTACTATGTCTCCAAAAAATGTATAGTCCAGTGATTTATAAGTATCCAAGAGCCGCTGCTCATAGTTTCTCTCAGAGGAAAAGCAAGATTATCAGCAGAAATATGCAAGCAGAAGCAGGAGCAAGCAATAGAGCGTCTGCACTGTAAGAAGCAGGAAGTACATGGAAACAACAAGAGCTACGGTGAGTTGCACAAAAACTTTCTTTTTAGTAAATCTGTGTACACAAACAATGTTGTCAACACTTTCGTTAAGGTGTAGAGCCCCTGGTTATACTTCGAGCAAAGTTTCATGTTGTGTTGAGCCTTCTTAGTATTTCGAAAATAGCTATTTTGAGACTAGCATGAGAGTGCCCCTATCACTCCCATTCAAAAGGCCATTTGACCCAAAAACGAGAATATGGTGAATCTTAAAAGTGGCGATTCGGTCCTAAATATGCTTTTAAACTAAAGTTTGTCTCACATTTTGGCGAGAGTTACGCTTTAAATCAGCTTCAGGCTCTAAAGGAAAGGTTCAGGTTTTTACTGACATGCCATATATATGCTGAAATATATTTTTAGTTGCTGTAATTATTCCTAATCACTGTTAAGCGATCCCTTCCTAACACGATTCCAATGTAAGAAATAGGGGGGCAAAACCAAGGGGGTAAGCTTCGCTTCAGAATTCGAGCCATCATGGCGCCATTTTGTTGCTAACTGGCCATCACCTCCTGCTAGCATTCCGCTGACCGCCATTTTTTTTTTACGTCACTTGACTGCGAATAACTTTACATCTGAAGCGTTTAAAGACTCTATTTGTCCGTTGTTTAGTTCCAAAGAAACACGACAATGTATAAAAGGCTTCATTACCTTGTACCTCACGTTATGGCTCCGTAGCAGACGTTTTTGTAAAAATAGGCTAACGATTGTGTCATAACCAAGTGACATACTGTCGCATAGTAGAGGAATTACCGTATAGTACAGGAGAAGCTCGCAGGCAGTTTCGACTTACATGAGATGTTTAGGTTTAATTACTAATGTTAACTAGCATGTTAGTGATCAATAATTAGCCTGTGCCCATGTTATCTCCTTACATACACCTACACTCTCCGTATCTGTAAGATTGGGAATGATTGACATTTCTCTTGGCACAGCTACCAGAAGACTTCACACTTTCAGACACGTTGCTCACGTCCCATTCTCTCAGTTGGAGGCTGCGCAGTAAAGCTGGCCATCACCGGAAAAGTGCTTCTAATAGCCTTCACTGGTCTCTGTCCAGAGCAACGGGGTCTATTGGTCCATTATATACTGTCTATGGGCAAAACCAGTCTTCATTCTGTGTTAACATTCAGCTGAAACTTTATCAACACAACACTAGACTACAAGGATGTTTCCTTCATACCACCACTCAGCAAGGAAACACTGTCAGTGGAAACATGAAGAGAGAAAATTGTACTAAAGACATATTCAGTTTGAGAAAGTCAGACTAATGAGACCTCATGCAAGCTTGTCTTTAGTTTAAGCAGAATGATTTGGTGTTTTTGGTCTTTTTTTGACTTTGTTATAATTTTCATATTCATCTTTCAGTCACTTTGCTGCAGACCAGATACGACCAACTGAGCAACAACAACAGTCAGTTACAGGTGAACTACAGTCTGTTACAGAGCAGCTACCAAACACTGAGTGCAAATCACAGTCAGTTTCAGGATGAAGTAAAGCAGCTGAAGGACAGAACTGAAGGTAAGAAAAGTTTAAAACCAGTAAACTCCTGTATTATTTACAGCATTTGGAGTGCCTACTAACCCAGCAACTGTGAAATAAGACAACTCAGTCAGTTTTTTCATGGCTGCCTAGATGAGGAAACATGCGATTCAACAAGCTCTTCACATTTGACTTCCCTTCCTCTGTCACAGTCAGGCTCATTAGAATATATTTCCCCAGACTCAGTATCTCCGCCTATGGCTTAACAACTATCTTTTGCATAGCTGCGTCATATTTTTTTTAAATAAGCCAATCAAAGCAGGCTGGGCTTTTATAGGAGGGCTCTTAAAGAGACAGGCGCTAAAACAGAGGATATTTTGGTTCTTGTTCACATTTGATACTTCAGTGAAGAAGTCAGTGATCCTCTATTTACTATTTACAACACCTCAACATATAGAACAGGTTAAAAGACAGACACACCAAATAACTACATTCTAGTTTGAAATAATGAGTGATATTTCATTATGCACAGGATATATAACTTAATTCTGTCTTTAGCTTAAAGCAGAATGATTTGTTGTTGTTGGTCTGTTTCTTATTTTGTTGTGGATTTCACTGGATATTTATTTAGTCGATTTACTCTTTCATAGTTTCAAATTCTTATTTTACATTATTTTTTACCTTTCTTTATGTAACTGTTGTTATTTCTGTCCTCAATAAAGGCTCACCTTATCTTATATTTCAGTCACTTTGCTGTAGACCAGATATGACCAACTGAGCAACAAATACAGTCAGTTACAGGATGAAGTAAAGCAGCTGAAGGACAGAACTGAAGGTAAGACAACTTTAAAACCAGTAAACTCCTGTATTATACACACTTACATCATAGACCTTGATTGTGTAGTTACCGTTGATTATAACTGTTTCAACTCCAAGTCTTATCACTTTGACACTGAGTGATGTGAAATCTGTCTTTAAAAGTTGTTAAAAACTGTCCTCATGGATGGACGAGCTTTGGACGCAGTTGGTACTTTAAATCAGAAGAGGAGAAGACTTGGTCTGGAAGCAGAGCTGACTGTCAGCAGAGAGGAGCAGATCTGGTCATCATAAACAACAAAGAGGAACAGGTGAGTGTGTTTGTTTCTGAGTGAGTGATCTTAGCGAAAAATAAATTTAATGGAAATATTTAAATATACATAAGTTAAATTAGAAATCTTTGGAAAATGACCTTGGAATGTTTATTTTCCTTTTTAAAATGCATTCCTATGAAATTAAATGTTAACTGTCTTATGAGTAGCCTACAAAGTGTGCACTTCCTCATGTGTTCTCTGTTTCTCTGCTGAGTATAAATGTCTTTCTTCTCTTTCCTCCATTACTAATGTGTGTTTACTGTCATGCTGTTGGGTCCAGTCCTCAGTGTGTGGTGGACCGAGGGATCCCTCTTGTGTTTGTTGTGGCTGATGAAGTCACAAGATGACTTTACTACAACAGAAATGCTGAACTGTGAACAGAGAAATGATTGTTGTCTCTTATCAACTACTAGAAGTTTGTTACTGAGCTGAGTAAGGATGAAGAGACCTGGATTGGTCTACGGTATGAATGGACAAAAGGAGAATGGAAATGGGAATGGTTGGACGGATCACCGCTGACAGAAACGTGAGACATTTTAAAGGTTTTATGTTTCCATCACAATTCCATCATGGTCACCATTTGTCCCTAAAGTAATTATAGGTTTACATTGAAATACGCTGAGTTGGTTGAGAGAGAGAGAGACAGAGAGAGAGAGAGAGAGAGAGAATCATTTATTCTATTCTTTTGTTATTGTTGTTTCAACGTACCCTTAGAGGGACATGCACAGAATTTGTTTATTATCTGCATTTATATCATAATCATCCTGTTTACTTGTATTATTATATCAGATGTATTTACTCCTTGTTGTTTATATGCTTGTTTGTTCTTATGCTTTGGCAACATGGTTGTATTTTTTTTCATGCCAATAAAGCAACATGAAATTGAAAATTGAAATTGACAGAGAGACAGAGAGAGAGAGAGAGAGAGAGAGAGAGAGAGAGAGAGAGAGAGAGAGAGAGAGAGAGCTGTTAGCAGCTGTTACAGATCACATCACTTTACAGAACTTAATCTTAAATGAGTTATTGAAATTTACAGATAATATACATATTTAAATTGAAATTAAACAGTTTATTTCAAATTAACAACAATCAGGAGTTTCAGCTTTTTCAGATTTTTCATTTCATTTGTCTGACAGGTTCTGGGCAGCAGGACAGCCTCAATATAACGGTTACTATGCTGCATGCTGCAATCAACAAGGAAAATGGACACAAGGATATTATAATGATTACAGGAAGTGGATCTGTGAGAAAAAGATTCTCTGAACTTTTTGATGACCGAGAGGTGTGTAGTGTTGGGATCAGCTTTGTCAGATCAGACCAATTCTTTAACATTTACTCAGCTGTTTATTCTGTGTTGCTAAGTAACCTGGATTACAGAGATATTGTTCCTCTGCACTTCATAGTGCACAATCTGGTTAGAAGTCATGTGTACTTACTCTGTAGTCTTACAGGATAATTATAATAAAAGATAATAAAAACATGGATTAGCAGGTTGTTTTTACCTTAACTCCACACAAAATAAAACCCCGCCCTACCTCCATCTCCCCTCCCAAACCCGTCCCCACAACCAATTAAATCATTATTATCATTTAACGCTGCACTGTATCCTTAACCTAACGACTGTATTTGTATCTTTTTTATTAATGTTAGCCTGTATTCCTTTCATGACTGTTTTTCTCTGCTCTTTAATGTTTGATGTAAAGAGTTTTGAATTGCCTTGCTGCTGAAATGTGCTATAGAAATAAAGATGCCTTGCTCTACAACCTCCTGCCTGTCAGTCTCCAGGGCATAGAGAACACTGTTGTGCCTGTCTGTCTCAGAGGAAGTGTAACGTTAACCATGCTATACGGCTGCTTTTCGGATCGTGATTATATTATATTGCAGTGATCGCTGTCTATGTGGAGTTTTGAAAAGTGTAACCACACTTGTGACCGCATTTCCGTGACTCGCTGTGACTTGAAGCTGCAGAGGAGACGTAGTTTGCTCCGTCTGCACCACAGCTCTGTGTCAAGTCAAGTCAATTTATTTATAGAGGACATTTAAAACCAACCTAGGCTGAACAAAGTGCTGTACAAAGTTATGTTATGTTATAAAAAACAAAGGAAGACAACAAAAATATAGACATAATGAAAATCATACAAACAACACACTTCTATATAAATGTCCCTAAACTAAATCATACGCCAAAGAATAAAAATGGGTTTTACGACAAGACTTAAAGATCTCGGCAGTAGAGGAGGACTTAATGTGAATGAGAAGTTTGTTCCAGAGTCTCTGGGCCACAACGGAGAAGGTACGATCACCCTTTGTTTACATCCCAGACTGTGGAATAGCTGTGTTTGTCTGAGCTGAGCCTCAAACATGCAGAGAAGGCATAGAAGCTCTAAAGCCTCTGACACACCAACCCGACAGCAGACCGTCGGTAGAAAAGGCTGTCGGAATGATCAGTCATCTCCCCGAGTGGGTCAAAAAAGGTGCCTGGGAACACATCGAAGCGTCGGCGACTTGAGCGTATGTTCTGCGCGTGCGCTAGACGTAATACGTCTCCATAACAGCAGGCGGCGCTAATCTGTATTGTCGCCCAAAAAATGAAAACTGCAAATGACGGAACATCTCTCTAGACCTCGTAAACACCGAACACGCTGTCGTCAGTCATTGTTTTCGTCAGAGAGTGTTGATAGTAGCCAAGAAGGATCGTTGTTGTCATTACTCGCTGAACGGAAGAAAATACGATGGCGAGTAATAAGAAGATGCTGGCGTTGTCAGCTCCGGTTTTCTCCTGCACTGATTGACTAGTCAAGGGCTAGCACTCCACCAATCAGATTGGTCATTGAGTGCGGTTGTCCACTGGCCGATTCAACAAGTCAAATCGGCCAAAATTAAAGCCGACAGCTCCTCCGACTGACGACGGCACGGAACACACCGAACAGACTTGCCAGACTGTCCGAAGGCTGATCATCGGGTTGGTGTGTCAGCGCCTTAAGGTACCGCAATTTGGCATTGATGAATCTGTCTGGAAAAGAGAAAAGAGGAGCTGCAGCAATGTGCAGTACAACAAAAATATGGTGTTTTCTGAAAATTAAACCATGTAAACATATTCTGATATAACCTCTAAATACGATTATGAACCTGAAAATGAGAATAATATGAGCACTTTAACAACAACATCCAAGTTGTGTTTCAACTTCATGTGATAAGAAACAGGCAGTGCAGTTTGTAGTTTTACCAGGAGGGGGCAGCATGTGTGTGTGTATAAAGATGTGTGCATGTGTGTATTGTGCCTGTTGTCCAGCATGTTCACATCTTTGCTGTGCTTAGTTTACTGTGGATCAGCTATCAATGGCATTAGTACTATGAATTTAAACATTATTTATTTTTCAAACATACTATGGAAGCACAAAAAAAATCTGTTGATGGAATTAGTTTTCTCTACTATGTTTATTACTGAAGAAATTAAAAGAAAAAAAAGGTTTTGCAGGATCATCTTTCTAAGTTACAGTTTTTTCCGATTGCTAAACGACAGTGGGCACAACTGGAGTCACGTATGCAAAACTCTAACTCCAGTCTGCACTACCTACAGTCACCTGAGCTAAACAGTTCACATCAGCTGCAAAACAGGCTCAGTGCAGCCAAACACTACGCACAATCCTCACTGAGATAACACACACACACACACACACACACACACACTGAGATAACACACACTGTCACTCAGAACACACTGAGGGTAAAAACACTAGCGCCAAACACCAATACAGAAATTACAAACTTTATAATCTTTACAGTTTGAACAATTTGAGTGACTTGACACTACTCAATAGTTTATTTAAGGAAAAAATATAGATTGTATAGCATACCAATTTTTACATAAGGTAAAAAAAGAAGGAATGAAAATCAGCAGTTTTCTTCAATAAAGTATTTTGTCTCTAGTGATTTATGGAATTACTGGGGGAAAAACACTAAAGGTACATACGTAACAGTACCAAAGAATAGTGTGACTAATCCTGCCTCTCTCCAGCATCATGTGGCAAGTTTTCTTCATCACATTGGATGTCTTCATCATCTCTAAATACTAATGAATGTGGTGTTTCTATTGCTTTCACCTCCATTACTTTCTGAAAAACAGTAAGAACACAGTTTTACTATTGTAAAGATATAGTGTTTTTCACTTTTTTTATAGCTGTGTACATAACCTCAGACATCTTACCTGGACATATTGGTATCTTTGCTCTTTTACCTGTTTCTCTCAAACGGTACAGTGTAGAATTGTTTCATTCTTATTTGGTGTTTGTATACAAAAAAAGTCTTTCTGAGCTTTCTCTGTATAAATACCATATATGTTCACTAACTAGTCTAAAACAAGACACCTGCTTAGGCTTTCAGCTAAAACAGCAATCAGCAGTGTTTGATAGGCACCAGACTGGAATCTATTCTGTGTTGAATGTGTGGTTAACAGTGTTGACAGCAGTGTGTTAGCATCTGAACAAAGTGCTGTAAATCTACAGTGTTGTGCACATTGTGGTTAAAGCCATGGGATAAGTGTGTAGAGTTCTGAAAACTGTGTTCAAGCGATGAGAAACGAACTAGAGTTTGGTCCACATGAACTGCTGCTGTGCAGACTGGAGTTAGAGTTTTGTGTGTATTTTTTGTTTAACATAGTTTTTCCACTAAAAAGCCGAATTCTGAAAGGGGCTGCGGAGGCACATCTACTCTTTCTCCCTCATTCAGAAATTATGGATTATGGATCTAGTAAAGTTTCGGTTACTACATTCTAGCAATAAAGTTATTGTTTTCCATACGCACAACAAATACTTTACTTTGTTTTTTAATAATAATAATAATAAAATAAACCTTGTGTTGTCGTCCCGTCGGCAATGCCACTTTTTTCGTTTTTCTGGGTCAAAATTTAACGTTTTTTAACCCCGTGTGCCACGTTACTGCTTCCTCCACACACAAACACATTACCTGCATGTATCACAGCAGCATTTGCACACACACACACACACACACACACACACACACACACACACACACACACACACACGAAGCTTCTCGACAGTGTTTACCTTTCCATCCACTACCTGCAACATCTGATTTCCAGAAAGGAACTTTGTGAGGAAGCAGACTTTAACTGAAGAAGTGCTTTGGTTTGAAGTGTGTGTGCGTGCGTGTGTGCGTCTCTGTGTGTGTCTATGTCTGTGCGTTTGTGTCTGTGTCTGTCTGTGTGTGTGTGTGTGTGTGTGTGTGTGTGTGTGTGTCTGTGCGTGTGTCTGTGTGCGTGTCTGTGTGTGTCTGTGTCTGTCCGTGTGTGTGTGTCTGTGCGTGTCTGTGCTTATGTGTCTGTGTCTTGTGTGTGTGTGTGTGTGTGTGTGTGTGTGTGTGTGTGTGTGTGTGTGTGTGTGTGTGTGTGTGTGTGTGTGTAAATGCTGCTGTGATACATGCAGATAACTGAAATATCTCTCAGCAGGCAGCATTTAGCTCCCTGCAGGCTGATTCTGGAGACTCTGGGGTGCTCTTGCATCTTTTATGATGGTTTTAATAGACGCAGTAACTGGAAGCGTTGTTCTAAAATACCGGGTACTGAGAGGTTTTGTAAAGAAAATAAATATCCTTGTTAAAAGTAGGTCTCACTTGTGCAACACACAGAATTACACGCAGACAATCAGCATATTAAAAGCTCATCAATATTTAACTTTTATTTCTTTTAATTCTATTTCAACAAGGTTGACCCTATTATATTATATTTTCTTAATTCTGTTCTTTTTTTTCATTCATTAACCTGAAATTGTTTGAATTTTGTTTGAATTCGAGTGCACCCGACTCCTGGAACAAACTACACCACTTCCTTAAAATCAACTCACTTGTGCCTTTTAGGACAATAAAACAATAAATCTGGTTTTAAACCTGCAAACTTCCAGTTGTGCTTGCTCTAAAGCCCAAGCTTTAAGCCCCTGAGGTGTAATTAACACACTTTTTACCTTTTTGATCAATGAAAGTCCAAGTCATATTGGCATTTAAAACCTTTGGTTCCATTTATTTCCATGAGATCTTAGTTGGGTTTCCAGACAAATCACTGCTTGTATGTATGCCTGTGTTGTGGTGTGTGTGTGTGTGTGTGTGTGTGTGTGTGTGTGTGTGTGTGTGTGTGTGTGTGTGTGTGTGTGTGTGTGTGTGTGTGTGTGTGCGTGTGTGTGTGTGCGTGTGGTCAAAAACTGTATGTGCTTCCAGGTTGCACCCAAGGAACCAAAGATTGGTTCCTATTTATGCCAATGGCAATAATTGCCTCTCCTTTCTTTTGCGTCTGTATTATCCAAATTTATTTATCAAATCATATTTTCCAATTCAGAAAGTTTTATTGTCTTTCTATTTTTCTAATGATGTCTTTGCTTTTTTCCTGTGTTGTTGTTCTGTTGTTGTCTTTGTAATTTGACTCAATGACATTGCAGATGAGGGCCGCCCCTCAATGATCTTTTGAAGATGAATAAAGGTTGAATGAATAAATTAAATGATTGTTTGAACTACTTTACGCTATTAATTTACAAATGATTGTTTTTTTATGTGGGGAAAACCATGTTAAACTAAATATGAATCATAGCAGAGTATTTTTCAACATATGCTGCCATCCAAGCAACATCTTTTTCAGGGATGTCTCTGCTTATTTCAGGACGACAATGCTAAGCCACATTCTGCACATGTTACAACAGCGTGGCATCTGCTCTTATCCAATAGTTCTTTTGCCTTCCCTTAAAAAAACTATAATAAAGGCAAATATTAGACAATGAACTGTACTGTGTTACTCTAAAATGAAAAATGTAAAAGTACAACAAGGCCAAAGTGTTTCATAATATAAGAAGAAACATACATACATACATATAGATATAAGTGGCAACTTCGGGTCTGAAAAGTGAAGCCAATGCTGAAGCTCCTTAAAGCTTCATTCTCTGTAACTTCCAGCAGGGGGCGACTCCACAGGCTCCAGAAAGAAGTCTGTTTCTATAGAAGTCTAATGAGAAAATGAGCCCACTTCTCACTTGATTTATTACCTCAGTAAACATTTTTATAATGAGTTCATGGTCTCAATGTCTAGTTTCAAGTGTTATTTAATAATAATGTATGTATGTATAATAATAATAATTTTCATTTAGTAAATTATGGTCCCACCTATTTTAATTTATGTTAAAATAGACGATAAAACAGGTGATGCTTTAGGACCTGTCAGTCAGGACAGAGGCTTAGCAATTGTTTTTAGGGATTGGGCCCAACAGTAGTGGAAGTCTGATATTATAGAATCATGGATTGACAGATTGATGGTCTAATAAATTGTTACAAAGTAGGATATCCATTTTAGTTCATACAATGTCATTATGTCATTAAACATTACAAAGTTTTAGTTTAGGCAACAGAAAGAACTGTGAAAGCAGCATTTCCTGTTTTAACCAAACTGTTGAACTGCTGTGTGAGGTGTGAAAGCGTTTAACTAACCTGTGAATGAATGCTATTTATACATTTTTCAGTTTTACACAAATGCATTTATAGTTTTATAAATTGTTTCATAAAATAAATCCAAAGGTTGGACAATGCAGCGTCCTCGCTGAAGTTAAGAATACCACCGGACTGGAGTTACTATGTTTTTATTCAAATATATCAAATTAATAAGGTTTTGTGTTTTTGTGTGTGTGTGTGTGTGTGTGTGTGTGTGTGTGGTATGTGCTGTTACTTCCTTAATGTTTTTTACTTTGCAAGACACATTGACAGCAGCAGCATCAGTAGAGGTTACATTACTGAATATATATCTATTAAAGTTTTCCAGCAGCATAGTGACAGATCTACACAGCACGGTAAGCAGTAAGTGAAGTTAGGTGCAGCTACGGTTTCTCAAGATGTCCGAAGATATTTATGCCAAACCAGATATGTCAAAGAAGGTGAAATATAACAGAAATGTGCAGAAAGACAAAGGAGAATGGGAGGAAAGGACGGTGGTAATATACGAGAGCACAGACGCTATTGGAGATGATCAAACTGATAATCAGTCACACGGAGGAGGTAAGTGAGAAATTATGACAAATCAATATCATAAATATTCATGCTGATCTGTTTGTATGTGGCTGTACCTTCATATCATGTTGGACTGATGTGTAAACTCTACCTATGCTCTCAGTTTAGTTTGTCAGTCTCAGCTGTCAAATCCCGGAAAGGAAACTGCCCCCCATCTATGTTTGTCTCTATAGACGTACATGTACTGTATGGAAACCTTGTGTTTTATAGCTCTTTCCTGGAGTTGGTTTTATTATGCTCTATTATGGATCAGAGGGAAGTACAGCGTGATGAAGTCTGTTAAATATCATTAGCAATGTAGAGCCAGAGAGAGAGAGAGAGAGAGAGAGAGAGAGAGAGAGAGAGAGAGAGAGAGACTAAAGAGAGAGGAAAGTCACTATAAGGCAGCTTTTTTATTTCTTCAGTTCTGCAATTCCCAATGCAATGCCCATTACAAATCAATATTTCAGATTAGTTTATATTTGTTTTTACTTCACTGCCTTGACCTTAGTGGTCCCCTAATACTGTATCTGAAGTCTCTTTTATATAGACCTTAGTGGTCCCTTTATATAGACCTTAGTGGTCCCCTAATACTGTATCTGAAGTCTCTTTTATATAGACCTTAGTGGTCCCCTAATACTGTATGCAGAGAAAGGGGAGGTAACCTTGCTCATTATGACCTCATAAGGAGAAGATTCCTGATTGGTCCATCTGAGCTTTCATTATCTCAAAGGCAGAGCAGGATACCCAGGGCTCGGTTTACACCTATCACCATTTCTAGCCACTGGGGGACCATAGGCAGGCTGGGGGAACTCATATTAATGTTAAAAAACCTCATAAAGTGAAATTGTCATGCGATGGGACCTTTAAGGACACTTTCACACCTATAGTTCACCAGAGTGGACAGACACCAGATCCGGGGGTGTCGTTGCAGCATTGTTGCATTTATTTATTTGGTTGGGTTTGCGTTAACACTGCACTTTGTCAAAGGCACCAAACACAGTTACCAAATGTCACATGGTGGAAACAGTCGCTTGTTTATTGGACAGAATATCTGAGTGAAACCTGGTCTCAGAAATAATTGAGCAACACCACATTTATAATTTCTTGGGTTTCCTGGTTTTGCTTCAGTGTTGATGATGTCACACAGACTGATGATGTCACACAGACGACCAGCGATGTGGGCTCAGAACAGCTTATGCATATCATCCCTTAAATCATACATAAGTCTATAAATTGCGTGCAAGGTTGAAGGTGCAGGTTTGTGGTTTACTTCCTGTATTTGGGTTGGATCGCGTTCTCGCGTTATTAAGAAATGATGCCCAATGTGTTTGGTTATGATAACATTTAACTTAAAAGTGTCTCATTTCTGAGATCTGAGGAAAACATCAAGTCCGGTAAAGACATGAAACCACATGACAGGAAGGAGGGAAGTACTGTGTGACGAAGTAGCTTTTTTATTGTGTCAGTTCTGCAATTCAGTGACCCATTACAACTCAACATTTCAGATGAGTTTATATTTGTTTTACTTTAGTATGATAATCTGTTTACCTAAGAGGTTTAATAATTTGTTTAAGGGCACTTTCACACCTATAGTTCACCAGACTCAACAGACACCAGATCCGGGGGTGACGTTGCAGCATTGTTGCATTTATTTATTTGGTTGGGTTTGCGTTAACACTGCACTTTGTCAAAGGCACCAAACAGTGTTAACAAATGTCACATGGTGGAAACAGTTGCTTGTTTATTGGACAGAATATCTGAGTGAAAGCCAACCCCTTCTCCCTCAGAGTCAGTGTGTGAAGCGACAAAAAAAGGCACCCTTCAGTGTGTTTGTAGAACGTAGCGAGGAAAGCAGCAGCTACACTGGGTTTAGAGAGTAGTATGTAAAGGGGAAATTACGCGCAGGGAGGTTGGATGGGTCAAACACAGGACTTTCACCCAGGAGACCGGGGTTTGTGTCCCACATGTGTCTTTAACCGTCCCGTTATTCCTGCATGTCAATAACAACGACAAAGGCACCTGATCAAGCGTCCATATTTTACGAGATGGGAGTGAGAATGTGTTGTGAAAGATTCTGACACTTCTGGTCTCAGAAAGAATGGAGCAAGACCACATTTATAATGTCTTGGGTTTCTGGTTTTGCTTCAGTGTTGATGATGTCACACAGACTGATGATGTCACACAGACCGATGATGTCACACTGACTGATGATGCCACACAGACGACCAGCGATGTTTGCTCAGAACAAATTATGGAACTGGAAGACTTGTAAATGCTCTGTTTGTGCTTTACTTCCTGTATTTGGGTCGGATCGCGTTCTGACCTGAAGTGAACCTGAAGGGTCTGAGTAAAAGGGACATAATACATTAACCCCTAACCCTCCGGGATTTTGCGCAACAATTCACGGAACAATTCACGCAAATTCAACCAATCACCGTAAATTCAGTGCGACTCACAACTTTTACCAATCACCGCAACTTTACCGCAAATTTGACCAATAACCAGAGTGTCCCGCGACTTCAACCAATCCCAGCAGTCCCACGTGCCAGACTTTGCGTCAGTAAGTGACTCTGAGAACGTGACTCTGAGAGCCTCTGACAAACAGGGGTGAGAACACACGTATGTCGCCAAATGCATTTCTTGTTTCTGATATGAAGACGAGACGTGTGAGACTCGAACATCTCACATTTACCAACAAAACGTACAGCGAAAAACCGTGCTAAACATTTCAGACCATCCTGCCAACCTGTATACATTTTAATATCAATGTAGACTGTAACTTATTATTTTCATATTATACCAACATTTGCAGCATCTTGAGCCTTTTTGATAAGGTAACTAGGAAAACCCAGAGTAAATTTATTCTCCCAGAAACAAGTTTCCTTTTTAATTTCTCTCGCAACTTCATTGCAACAAAAATACAAAATACATAGCAACTTTTATTGCAATTTTTTACAAAAGCTCCTGCAAAATCCAGCATTTTGGGCCGCAACAATCTAAAAAAAAGGCCACAAAATCCTGGAGGGACTGATAATTGGAACTTTGATAACAAAGACTCATGTTGTTTCCCTGTAATGAACCTTGATCTCTGTGTACTTTACCACTTTAGGACCAGACACTGAGAGACATCCTCCAGCTGTCCAAAGGAAGACTTTCAGGGCTGCAGCACTCTGTCTGGCAGTGCTCTGCTTTCTGATGATGACTGGAATCTTCCTCTTATCTGTAAACTGTAAGATAAAATACACTTCACAATTACTGAGCCACAAATACTGAACCAATCCACCATGGTGTACTTAAATCAGCTTCAGGCTCTAAAGGAAAGGTTCAGGTTTTTACTGACATGCCATATATATGCTGAAATAGTTTTTAGTCGCTGTAATTACTCCTATTATCCATATCACCTTAAGCGATCCCTTCCTTACATGAGTTATGTGTTAACATTCAGCTGAAACTTTATCAACACATCACTAGACTACCAGGATGTTTCCTTTATACCACCACTCAGCAAGGAAACACCGTCAGTGGAAATATGAACAGAGCAAATTGTACTAAAGACATATTCAGTTTGGGAAAGTCAGACTAATAAGACCTCATACAAGCTTTGGCTCATTTTTGGACACAACAAAGAGTGTGGTTTCATGTCCCAAATATTTGTCTTTAGTTTAAAGCAGAATGATTTGGTGTTGTTGGTCTTTTTTAACTTTGTTATGGTTTTCATATTCATCTTTCAGTCACTTTGCTGCAGACCAGATACGACCAACTGAGCAAAAACAACAGTCAGTTACAGGATGAAGTAAAGCAGCTGATTAACAGAACTGAAGGTAAGAACAATTTAAAACCAGTAAACTACTGTATTATACACATTTACAGTATTCGGAGTGCCTTATTTCACAAAGTGTGAAATAAGACAACTCAGTCAGTTTTTTCATGGCTGCCTAGATGAGGAAACATGCGATTCAACAAACTATTCACATTTGACTTCCCTTCCTCTGTCACAGTCAGGCTCATTAGAATATACTGAGAATCTCTGCCCACTGCTTAACAACTACCTTTTGCATAGCTGCGCCATATTTGTTTAAATAAGCCAATCAGAGCAGTCTGGGCTTTTATAGGAGGTGTCTTAAAGAGACAGGCTCTAAAACAGAGGTTGTGGTTCTTGTTCTTACTTGATGCTTCAGTTAAGAAGTCAGTGATCCTCTATTTACTATTTACAACACCTCAACATATAGAACAGGTTAAAGGATAGACACACAAAATAACTACATTCCAGTTTGAAATAATGAGTGATATTTCATTAAGCAAAGGATACATAACTTAATTCTGTCGATTTGCTCTTTCATAGTTTCAAATTCTTATTTTACATTGTTTTTTTACCTTTCTTTATCTAACTGTTGTTATTTCTGTCCTCAATAAAGGCTCACCTTATCTTATATTTCAGTCACTTTGCTGCAGACCAGATACGACCAACTGAGCAACAACAACAGTCAGTTACAGGATGAAGTAAAGAAGCTGAAGGACAGAACTAAAGGTGAGAAAACTTTAACACCAGTAAACTCCTGTATTGTACACATTTACATCATAGACCTTGATTGTGTAGTTACCATTGATTATAACTGTTTAATGATGTTAAACTATATCACTGATGATGTGAAATTTCTGTTAGAAACGGTCACTTACAAATGAGATATAAAACCTGAGTGAAAATTTAAATTATTCACATAGTAAACATCCTGAAAGGTAAACGTAACAGAGGAAAGAAAGATCTTTAACTAAATAGTTAAAACTGCAACTCTGATCACTTTGACACTGAATGATGTGAAATCTGTCTTTGTAACTTGTTTGGCATTAAGAAAAGTGCTGTCCTGATGGATGGACGATATTTGGATGCAGTTGTTACTTTAAATCTAAAGAGGAGAAGAATTGGTATGATAGCAGAGCTGACTGTCAGCAGAGAGGAGCAGATCTGGTCATCATAAACAACAAAGAGGAACAGGTGAGTGTGTTTGTTTCTGAGTGAGTGATTTTAGAGAGAAAAATACATTTAATGGAAATATTTAAATATACATAATGTCAATTTGAAATCTTTGGAAAATGACCTTGAAATGTTTATGTATTGTGATTAAATGAAATGTCTTATGAGCTTTAAACGTGCACTTCCTCATGCGTTCTCTGTTTCTCTGCTGAGTATAAATGTCTTTCTTCATTTTCCTCCATTACCAGAGGTGTCAAAAGTATTCACATTCATTACTCAAGTAGAAGTATAGATACTAGGGTTTGAAAAGACTTTTTTAGAAGTTGAAGTATCAACTCAAGCTTTTTACTTAAGTAAAAGTGTAAAAGTACTGGTTTCAAAACTACTTAAAGTATAAAAGTTAAAAATTATTGTACATTTTTGAGTCTTTAAAGAAAATAAAAATAAAATGCCTTTACATAATTCCAACATATTATTAGCAAATATAAATTCCCACTGATGATAGGCTTACTGGCCTATAGGTAAAGTAGTCACTAATATATCAGCCCACAGATACAGTTAATCCTAGATTTACTGTGCCACATATGTAACATTAAAATATGATTTATAAAATCATGCCAACAATTAATATTTTAATAGCTTATGAAAAAAGGTATGTAAGAAGGCTTTAGTTTTAACAGTTATTGTAGGCCCAGTTTAATATGCAACTTAATTTCATACAATATGTAGGGGTTCCCTGCTACATCTCACTTTAAGTTGTAAGGGGGGGGGAAATGCCATTAAGGACAACAGCTTAGCTTAGGGTGACAAGATTTCCGGGAGCTGAAACCGGGACACTTTGCGTGTGACCGTAGTGCTTGTGCACGCGCACCCGCTTTTTAACGTGAACATGTGCCAGCCGAGGTCAGACATAGACAGTAACTTCATTATTTTGATCATAGGCTCCTCATCTAATAATAAATGTTTTGTTTTTTTGGTAAAATTAACAAAATTGCAGCAACAACCTTTTTCAGTTCAGAATGAGATTTATGTTGAGACTTTTCTAAAAAAGATTTTTGAAGTGTTATTTATTCCAATAACACCAAAAGAATTAAAATGATTGAAAATTTTGAGCATTAAACACTTCATTTCCTGCATTCTGGTGAATTTTTACGCACCCATTTCTACCTTTTTCTGAATTAATGTATGCTGCAAATATCGTTATGTAAAGAGAAAAATAGATTACAATCCAAATATAAAAACATAATGGAATATATTGAAGTAAGGCTAACAGGCATTATGTATTGCTTTCAAATATGTATTCTCCTTTGGATGGACTTTTCTAATTATAGCTGAGTCAGCACACATGTAGCCTAGGCATATACTCCTCCCTCCTGTTTTGCTCTTTTGTCGTTAATGTAGGCCTATCAATAAACCCCTGGACTGTAATATTTCAATATTTCAATGTCCAAAACTTTGTGCACATTCAAAATACAGTATATCTGTGTTCTCTGTGATTTGGAGGAGTCGTGATTTTGAGAAAAATAAAGTTATAATAGGCTATTACAAGAATAAAGTCACTATTTCAGAAATCTACCTGCACCATAGTCTGGTTTTAAGTGATTGCTGTAGCTCTCAGACCTTCTGACAGACACAGAGCCCTGTTTGGGTGTCTGAATGAGACAAAGAGTTTAGCTAGGGAAGTGGCCGTACGCTGCTCTACATCGGAGGTGGAAAACCGAATCTACTGCAGAAATACACGGAGCACAAACGCAACACATCTACCGCAGCATGTCGACAGCAGAGTGCATCCGTTATAACCTGAGGCTGCGCTGCATTTTACAGAGAGAGTGGACACTAGGAGACGCACAGGTCTTCTTCAGAGCTCCGTGTGGTTGAGTCTGAACAATAGACTGTAAACATCACGTCACAGGAACTTCAAACTAAATCATTAGTATTGCGCTCCTTAACTTTATGTTGATGGCTGTCAGTACCCGATCCATTCCACCGGCACAATCCGTTCTGCGCATGTGCAAGATGTCACGTATGCCATGACGTAGGCGCAGATGATAATGCTGCGTTCATGCCACCTCTGAATAACCCGGTGGAGGCTAACGGCAGACCGCTATAATCACCTAGCGGTCCGCCGAATTAGCTATTAGCTAACTGACGTTAGCTGGAGGCTAGCGTGGGAACATGCTGCGCATGCGCAGAACGGATGGTGGTGGCATTAACGCAGCATTATCATCTGCGCCTACGTCATGGCATACGTGTCATCTTGCACATGCGCAGAACAGATTGTGCCGGTGGAACGGATCGGGTACTGACATCGGCATCAATGTATTAGACTGATCTGGCTAGGATTCCTCCGAAAACTTCACCCGGCTTTCACAGCTTTTCCTCCACGGAGAGATGGTTGCTAGGTGATAGCAACAAACACAGCATGGTCGGACCCTGCATGTAGCTGCCCGTTCTATTCGCCTCGGAAAAATAATCTGGAAAAAGTTACATTTGGGACTACACTCAAAACATTCGGGGCTCAAGCCCCAGCAAAATCGTCTGACGCCGCTCCTCCTAAAACCGGGACATTTTAGCGTCCCGACAGGCTTTTGTCGGGACTCGGGACATTAACTTCAAAATCGGGACCGTCCCGGGACGTATGGTCACCCTAGCTTAACTCTAAAATGCGGGGACAAAATCATATGACTATAATAATGTTACAGTATATTAAAATCATACCTGCAAACTCAGAATGGCTGAAAAAGGTGACACGTAGGCTACATCTCTTCTGTGTTTTTCAGACAACGGCAGCTACAGTCTGGTGTCAGACTCCTCTCCAGTGAAATATAGACACACTTTTACACCGTTTAGCTCTCAGCATTTTATCATGTTTACTCCATCTTCTAGCTAACGCTATGCTAACCTGCTTCCAACTCTAGTGTTGACTAGCGTCCCGTGCGGCGATGTTCAGTTCCCTCTAACGTCCGTTTTCGGAGCATCGCGCAGGCACCTAAGGCACCGAAATCCGTGTTGCTATTCGGTCCGGTAGATAACGGTCGTTAAGGCACCGGTGGCGTATTAGCACCGGGTCTGTACAGGTGTTATGGATCGCGTACAAACCAATAGGGTCTCGGAATAGCTATGTTTATACTTCTCATCCAACCACAATCACATTCACTCTCTCCGGATGGAGCGATTTGGATAGGTTTTTTTGTGTGTGTGTGTTTTTGAACGATGACTGACGAGCTGGAATGAAAACAAGCCGAACTGAAATTTGAGTAACGAGGCTATTTTTAAAATGTAGGGAGTAGAAAGTACAGATAATTGCGTGAAAATGTAAGAAGTAGAAATAAAAAGTATGCTGTAAAATAATTACTCCAGTAAAGTATAGATACCCAAAATTTCTACTTAAGTAAGGTAACGAAGTATTTGTACTTCGTTACTTGACACATCTGTCCATTACTAATGTGTGTTTACTGTCATGCTGTTGGGTCCAGTCCTCAGTGTGTGGTGGACCGAGGGATCCCGATTGTGTTTGTTGTGGCTGATGAAGTCACAAGATGACTTTACTACAACAGAAATGCTGAACTGTGAACAGAGAAATGATTTTTTGTGATTGTCTCTCATCAACTACTAGGAGTTTGTCACTGAGCTGAGTAAGGATGGAGAGTCCTGGATTGGTCTACGGTATGAATGGACACAAGGAAGATACCAATGGAAATGGGAATGGGTGGACGGATCACCGCTGACAGAAAAGTGAGACATTTTAAAGGTTTTTGGTTTACATCACAATTCCATCATGGTCAGTGTTTGTTGAAAAATGCTGATTTGATTGGTTTCGAGAGAGAGAGAGAGAGAGAGAGAGAGAGAGAGAGAGAGAGAGAGACTTATGGGGGCACTGAACAAGGTTTCATTCTTTCATTAGCAGCTGTTTATGATTTGATTATTTACAGATAAAATAAATATTTTAAGTAAAATTTAACAGGAGTTTCAGCTGTTTGATAAAAGAACATTTTATTTGTCTGACAGGTTCTGGGCAGCAGGACTGCCTCGCGATGAAAGTTACCATGTTGCAAAATGCTGCGATCAAGAAGGAAAATGGACACAAGGATATTATATTAATGATAATAAGAACTGGATCTGTGAGAAAAAGATTATCTGAACTCTTTGATGACAGAGAGGTGTGTAGTGTTGCGATCAGATTTGTCAAATCAGACCAATATACATTTAACATTTACTCAGCTGTTTATTCTGTGTTGCTAAATAACCTGGATTACAGAGATATTGTTCCTCTGCCCTTCATAGTGCACAATCTGGTTAGAAGTCATGTGTACTTACTCTGTAGTCCTACAGGATTATTATAATAAAAGCTATATAAATAATATAAAAACATGGATTAGCAGGTTGCCTTTACCTTGGTTTATGTAGTTGATTATAACGTTTGTAATCAGTTAGTTAGAATCTTTTTCTTAGAACATTTTACACTCCACACAACATAAAACCCTGCCCTACCTTCATCTCCCCTCCCAAACCTGTCCCCAACCAATTAAATCATTATTATTTTTTTAACGCTGCACTGTACCCTTAAAGGTCCCATGACATGGTGCTTTTTGGATGCTTTTATATAGGCCTTAGTGGTCCCCTAATACTGTATCTGAAGTCTCTTTTATATAGACCTTAGTGGTCCCCTAATACTGTATCTGAAGTCTCTTTTATATAGGCCTTAGTGGTCCCCTAATACTGTATCTGAAGTCTCTTTTATATAGACCTTAGTGGTCCCCTAATACTGTATCTGAAATCTCTTTTATATAGGCCTTAGTGGTCCCCTAATACTGTATCTGAAGTCTCTTTTATATAGACCTTAGTGGTCCCCTAATACTGTATCTGAAGTCTCTTTTATATAGACCTTAGTGGTCCCCTAATACTGTATCTGAAGTCTCTTTTATATAGACCTTAGTGGTCCCCTAATACTGTATCTGAAGTCTCTTTTATATAGACCTTAGTGGTCCCCTAATACTGTATCTGGAGTCTCTTTTATATAGACCTTAGTGGTCCCCTAATACTGTATCTGAAGTCTCTTTTATATAGACCTTAGTGGTCCTCTAATACTGTATCTGAAGTCTCTTTTATATAGACCTTACTGGTCCCCTAATACTGTATCTGAAGTCTCTTTTATATAGACCTTAGTGGTCCTCTAATACTGTATCTGAAGTCTCTTTTATATAGACCTTAGTGGTCCCCTAATACTGTATCTGAAGTCTCTTTTATATAGACCTTAGTGGTCCTCTAATACTGTATCTGAAGTCTCTTTTATATAGACCTTAGTGGTCCCCTAATACTGTATCTGAAGTCTCTTTTATATAGACCTTAGTGGTCCTCTAATACTGTATCTGAAGTCTCTTTTATATAGACCTTAGTGGTCCCCTAATACTGTATCTGAAGTCTCTTTTATATAGACCTTAGTGGTCCCCTAATACTGTATCTGAAGTCTCTTTTATATAGACCTTAGTGGTCCCCTAATACTGTATCTGAAGTCTCTTTTATATAGACTGTATCTGAAGACTCTTTTATATAGACCTTAGTGGTCCCCTAATACTGTATCTGAAGACTCTTTTATATAGACCTTAGTGGTCCCCTAATACTGTATCTGAAGTCTCTTTTATATAGACTGTATCTGAAGACTCTTTTATATAGACCTTAGTGGTCCCCTAATACTGTATCTGAAGACTCTTTTATATAGACCTTAGTGGTCCCCTAATACTGTATCTGAAGTCTCTTTTATATAGACCTTAGTGGTCCCCTAATACTGTTTCTGAAGTCTCTTTCCCGAAATGCAGCCTTGGTGCAGAATTACAGCCACTAGAGCCAGTCCCACAATGATCTTTCCTTAGGATGTGCCATTTCTGTGTCTGTAGCTATTGAGGAGGAGAGAGGGGGGGGCAAGGTGGAGGGTGGGGGTGTGGCCTTGACCAACTGCCACTTTGCTTGTTTGAAAGCCATGATGTCTCTCTCTCATGGGTGGGCCAAATTCTCTGGGCGGGCAAAGCAGAGAAAGGGGAGGTATCCTTTCCCCTTATGACTTCATAAGGAGAAGATTCCTGATTGGTCCATCTGAGCTTTCATTTTCTCAAAGGCAGAGCAGGATACCCAGGGCTCGGTTTACACCTATCACCATTTCTAGCCACTGGGGGACCATAGGCAGGCTGGGGGAACTCATATCAATGTTAAAAAAAACGTCATAAAGTGACATTTTCATGCCATGGGACCTTTAACCTAACTATTGTATTTGTATTCCTTTCATGAAAGTTTTTAATTGCTCTTTAATGTTTGATGTAAAGCGTTTTGAATTGCCTTGTTGCTGAAATGTGCTATAGAAATAAAGATACCTTGCTCTACAACCTCGTGATTATATTATATTGCAGTGAACGCTGTCTGTGTGGAGGTTTGAAAAGTGTAACCACACTTGTGACCACATTTCCGTGACTCGCTGTGACTTGAAGCTGCAGAGGTGATGTAGTTTGCTCCGTCTGCACCACAGCTCTGTGAACGGGAAGTTTGTTCCAGAGTCTCAGGGCCACAACGGAGAAGGTGCGATCACCCTTTGTTTTCATCTGAGACTGTAGAATAGCTGTGTGTGTCGGAGCTGAGTCTCTCTCTCTGTCAAACATGTAGAGAAGGCTGAGAAGCTCGCGTACGCGCTCTAAGGCAGTGTTTCTCAAATGGGGGTACGTGTATCCCAAGGGGTACTTTGGAGGACTGCAGGGGGTACGTGAGCATTTTAATTTTTTTTCCCTATTTGTCGCTCTATTTTCGACCTGTTCTTGCCTTCCTTCCTTCTGTCCTTCCTTCCTTCCTTCCTTCCTTTTTCTACTGTCTTATTTCCTCCAAGTTTGTCGAAGTTTTTGTTGCTGTTTTTGAGGTTTGTCATGTTTTTGTTGCTTTATGTCAGTATTTTTGACGTGTTCTTGCCTTCCTTCCTTCCTTCCTTCCTTTTTTCTATTGTCTTCTTTTTTTCAAAGTTTTTGTCGCTTTTTCAGAAACAATTCTGCCTTCTTCAAAGTTTGTCTTCCTTCTTTCTACTGTTTTTTTGTGTAGCTTTTTATGAAGTTTTTGTCACTTTTTTTCATACTATTTACCACCTATTCTTGCCTTACTTCCTTCTTTCTACTGACTTTTTCCAAATTTTAAGTTTTGTTAAATCTATCGCTGATCAGGGGGTACTTGGCTTAAAAACACAATTCAAATGGGGTACATTATTGAAAGTTTGAGAACCACTGCTCTAAGGTAACGCAATTTGGCACCACTGGTTTAACATGAATCGGTCTTCGGTTTTACCGACGTAATTCAGTTGGTACCATAAAAAATACTGAGTTCGGTACCCAACCCTACTCTAAATCCAATCACAACTGTTGGCTTTACCGTGATAAGGTTATTTCCCAAATCTTAACCAAGGTCTCATTTACACTCGTCATTTCTAGTGTCTCATATTTAGATTAAATCTACATGCAACACTTTGTAAACACCTTGCCACATACTGTATATGAGTCTCTGTTAGCCACGTCACTAATCTGATTGCAGTCAGTCAGTTTTCCAGAGCTACATGTAAATCAGAGTCAGTACTACTCCAGTCCAGATGGTGGTGGTAATGCACCTGAAGCTGTAACTGACAAAAATAAATAACTGTAGGTTCAGTTACAACAACAACACTTCAGCTAACTAGCCATTAACACACACATATGCATAAACTATTACACATGGAAGACTTGCAACTTTGGTTCTCTACTCTGTTTTGCATCTAGTATCTGCTCTCTGTGTGTTACTAGCTGTGTATGTAGCAGAGCTTATTCTTTATTCCATCCAGCTGAACTTCAGGTAATTATCACAGACCCTGGTTGTGTGTCAGTATAGAAGATGGTCTATCATGTGTTTTGTTTGTTTCACTAAAACATTAAAATTCACACCTATACTTCACTTCCTCTAAAATAAATGTCCGGTCCAACAACAGTTCCTGTGTCAGAGAAGTGTGAATGCAGCTATGCACAGATATGTTTATTTCCTCAATTTTACAGTCAGGAAGAAACAGCTTTACTTTACTTTAAGATACTTTTATAAAGTTTATCTGAAGGGTTTCATAATTCCAATTCCCAAATGACTGAATGCCTAAATGTGAGTCATATTTTAAGTTAAGTGGGACTTTTTGTCTAACAGTAACAAACGTATTATGATGTGCATCTGTTTCAGTGGTTTGTGCTGCAGCCACTTCCTGTGTTAAAGGAGTGACCAACTTAAAGACAGACAGTGAGACGGAGAATACGTTCAGTTCAGTTTTTAGTTTGTCAAGATGTCTGCAGATACTGTCGCTGCTCCACGTTTGAGCCTGAATGTGAGATATAACAGAAACATCCAAGAGAACAGCGGAGAGGAAGAGGAGAGTCAGGTGAAGATCTTAGAGGATGAAGAGCATCACGCTGATCTCAGGCCACAAAGAGCCAGTAAGTCTGAAATGAGGATTTTTGTAAAGGAGAAGTTCATGTCTGTTTACGTGTGGCTTTATCACAATTAGATACTGAATAATATTTCACAATTAATCAATCCACCATTGGTCACCATTAACTGTGGGTCATTAACAGGTGTCTTGGTGGTATAATATGGTGCCTCGTGAGTTATTCTTATGGTTCAAACTTCAAGCATAATAAAACATGTTGTGGATGTATTGTGTCTCTGTAGGACCACACACTCAAACCAACCCTGCAGCCAACAACAGAAGGTGTTTCAAAGCTACTGCAGTGACTCTGGGAGGGTTTTATCTTCTGATGTTGGCTGGACTCTTCATTCGCTGTGAGTATTTTGTTTTGATACAAACATATCTTAAAGGGGACATGTCATAAAAACATACTTTTCCATTTCTTATATACATTTGGGTATCTGGAGTGTCGAACAATCCACCAACTGTGAAATAAGACAACTCAGTCAGTTTTTTCACGGCTGCCAAATGAGGAAACGTGATTCAACAAGCTATTCACATTTGACTCCCCTTCCTCTGTCACAGTCAGGCTCATTAGAATATACTTCCCCTGTCTGAGTATCTCCACCCACAGCTTAACAACTATCTTTTGCATAGCTGCGCCACATTTTTTAAATAAGCCAATCAGAGCAGACTGGGCTTTTACAGGAGGGGTCTTAAAGAGACAGGCGCTAAAACAGAGGATGTTTTGGTTCATGTTCACACTTGATGCTTCAGTTAAAGTGCTTATATTATGATTTTTTGTTTTTTCCCTTTACTTAATTGTGTTATACAAGTATAGGTTTACAAAGTGAAATAGCCCAAAGTCCACCACAAAGGGACTTACCATCTCCAACAGAAAACACTGTTCACAAACTGCTCCAAACAGCTCTATTGTAGTCCAGCCTTTACTTCAGAGACAAGACATGTTATAATGCTCGCCTAGCTGCTAGCATGGTACACCCTCATACTCTGCTTCTGACTGGCTAGTAGTCCTTACCTAGGTACTGTCAGGACACGCCCTCATACTCTGCTTCTGACTGGCTAGTAGTCCTTACCTAGGTACTGTCAGGGAACGCCCTCATACTCTGCTTCTGACTGGCTAGTAGTCCTTACCTAGCTACTGTCAGGGCACGCCCTCATACTCTGCTTCTGACTGGCTAGTAGTCCTTACCTAGCTACTGTCAGGACACGCCCTCATACTCTGCTTCTGACTGGCTAGTAGTCCTTACCTAGGTACTGTCAGGGGCGCCCTCATACTCTGCTTCTGACTGGCTAGTAGTCCTTACCTAGGTACTGTCAGGGGAACGCCCTCATACTCTGCTTCTGACTGGCTAGTAGTCCTTACCTAGGTACTGTCAGGGGCGCCCTCATACTCTGCTTCTGACTGGCTAGTAGTCCTTACCTAGCTACTGTCAGGGCACGCCCTCATACTCTGCTTCTGACTGGCTAGTAGTCCTTACCTAGCTACTGTCAGGACACGCCCTCATACTCTGCTTCTGACTGGCTAGTAGTCCTTACCTAGGTACTGTCAGGGGCGCCCTCATACTCTGCTTCTGACTGGCTAGTAGTCCTTACCTAGGTACTGTCAGGGAACGCCCTCATACTCTGCTTCTGACTGGCTAGTAGTCCTTACCTAGGTACTGTCAGGGGGGCGCCCTCATACTCTGCTTCTGACTGGCTAGTAGTCCTTACCTAGCTACTGTCAGGGCACGCCCTCATACTCTGCTTCTGACTGGCTAGTAGTCCTTACCTAGCTACTGTCAGGACACGCCCTCATACTCTGCTTCTGACTGGCTAGTAGTCCTTACCTAGGTACTGTCGGGGGCGCCCTCATACTCTGCTTCTGACTGGCTAGTAGTCCTTACCTAGCTACTGTCAGGGGCACGCCCTCATACTCTGCTTCTGACTGGCTAGTAGTCCTTACCTAGGTACTGTCAGGACACGCCCTCATACTCTGCTTCTGACTGGCTAGTAGTCCTTACCTAGGTACTGTCAGGGGCGCCCTCATACTCTGCTTCTGACTGGCTAGTAGTCCTTACCTAGCTACTGTCAGGGCACGCCCTCATACTCTGCTTCTGACTGGCTAGTAGTCCTTACCTAGGTACTGTCAGGGAACGCCCTCATACTCTGCTTCTGACTGGCTAGTAGTCCTTACCTAGCTACTGTCAGGGCACGCCCTCATACTCTGCTTCTGACTGGCTAGTAGTCCTTACCTAGCTACTGCGCAAGTGCGACTCCCAACAAAGATGGAATAGAAGTGAGAGGTCTCACTCTGTAGCTAAAACAGAGAGCTCATCACACAGGGTGAAAAGAGGAGCTGCTGCAATATGCAGTACAACAAAAATATGATGTTTTTGCTAAATTAAACCATGTAAACTTAATCTGGTACAACCTCTAAATACAATTATGAGCCTGGAAATGAGCAAAAAAAGAGCACATTAACAAGTCAGTTATAGGTACTACTTACAACACCTCAACATATACTGCAGGTTAAAGGACAGACACACCAAATAACTAAATTCCAATTTGAGATAATGAGTGATATTTCATTATGCACAGGATATATAAGTGACTTTCAGGGCTGCAGCACTCTGTCCGCTTTCTGATGATGACTGGAATCATCCTCTTATCCGTATACTGTAAGATAAAATACACTTCACGACCACTGAGCCACAAATACTGAACCAATACACCATGGTGCACTTAAATCAGCTTCAGGCTCTAAAGGAAAGGTTCAGGTTTTTACTGACATGCCATATGTATATATATGCTGAAATAGTTATTAGTCGCTGTAATTATTCCTACTGTCCATTTCACCTGTTAAGCGATCCCTTCCTAACACAATTCCAATGTAAGAAATAGGGGGGCAAAACCAGTCTTCATTCTGTGTTAACATTCAGCTGAAACTTTATCAACACAATACTTGACTACCAGGATGTTTCCTTTATACCACCACTCAGCAAGGAAACACTATCAGTGGAAACATGAAGAGAGCAAGTTATACTAAAGACATATTGAGTTTGGGAAAGTCAGACTAATGAGACCTCATACAAGCTTTGGCTCATTTTTGCACACAACAAAGACTGTGGTTTTATGTCCCAAATATATGTCTTTAGTTTGAAGCAGAATGATTTGCTGTTGTTGGTCTTTTTTTGAAACTTTGTTATGGTTTTCCAACACATTCTCACACCCATCTCATAAAATCTGGACGCTTGGTCAGGTGCCTTTGTCGTTCTTATTGATGCTAAAAGTCTCCTTTAGCGCTTTAAGTAAACATGCTTGGTCCAGACTATATCCGTCCCTTTAGCGCCGTCCCTTTAGTGCTATAAGTAAACGCGCTTGGACGAGACTATTGCCGTCCCCTTTGATGCAGTTATGTTAAGGTGTGTTACACAAACATGCCGAAAGACGCCTTTTTCGTTGCATCAGACGCTGACAGCCACTGTCCAAACGTGTTTTATGAGTTCGCAATGAGAACGGGTTGGGTTTTCATATTCATCTTTCAGTCACTTTGCTGCAGACCAGATACAAGATTCTGCAGACCAGATACGACCAACTGAGCAACAACAGTCAGTTACAGGATGAAGTAAAGCAGCGGAAGAACAGCACTGAAGGTTATTTTCTTCTTTATGTTGATTTGCTATGTATATGCTCCTAGGTTTTGGTTATATGCTCGACCCGAGGCAAAAGTGCTATTTTTGAAATGGGTTTGTAAATATGCTTTGTTTGTTTGTATATCTGTATTCTGAATGAATAAATAATGATTAAAAAAAACTGCTTTCCCCATCTGAGTATCTCTGCCCACGGCTTAACAACTACCTTTTGCATAGCTGCGTCATTTAAAAAAATAAGCCAATCAGAGCAGGCTGGGCTTTTACAGGAGGGGTTTTAAAGAGACAGGCGCTAAAACAGAGGTTGTGATTCTTGTTCACTATTGATGCTTCAGTTAAAGGTCCCATGACATGGTGCTCTTTGGATGCTTTTATATAGGCCTTAGTGGTCCCCTAATACTGTATCTGAAGTCTCTTTTATATAGGCCTTAGTGGTCCCCTAATACTGTATCTGAAGTCTCTTTTATATAGGCCTTAGTGGTCCCCTAATACTGTATCTGAAGTCTCTTTTATATAGACCTTAGTGGTCCCCTAATACTGTATCTGAAGTCTCTTTTATATAGACCTTAGTGGTCCCCTAATACTGTATCTGAAGTCTCTTTTATATAGACCTTAGTGGTCTCCTAATACTATATCTGAAGTCTCTTTCCCGAAATTTAGCCTTGGTGCAGAATTACAGCCACTAGAGCCAGACCCACAATGAGCTTTCCTTAGGATGTGCCATTTTTGTGTCTCTAGCTATTGAGGAGGAGAGAGGGTGGGGCAAGGTGGAGGGTGGGGGTGTGGCCTTGACCAACTGCCACTTTGCTCGTTTGAAAGCCATGATGTCTCTCTCCCATGGGTTGGCCAAATTCTCTGGGCGGGCAAAGCAGAGAAAGGGGAGGTAACCTTCCAGATCGGCCCATCTGAGCTTTCATTTTCTCAAAGGCAGAGCAGGATACCCAGGGCTCGGTTTACACCTATCACCATTTCAAGCCAATTGGGGACCATAGGCAGGCTGGGGGAATCCATATTAATGTTAAAAAACCTCATAAAGTGAAATTTTCATGCCATGGGACCTTTAAGAAGTCAGTGATACTCTTTTTACTATTTACAAAACCTCAACATATAGACCAGGTTAAAAGACACACCAAATAACTACATTACAGTTTGAAATAATGAGTGATATTTCATTATGCACAGGATATAAAACTTAATTCTGCCTTTAGTTTAATTAATAAAGAAGAATGATTTGGTGTTGTTAGTCTGTTTCTTATTTTGTTGTGGTTTCCACCAGATATTTATTTAGTCGATTTGCTCTTTCAAAGTTTCAAATTGTTATTTTACATAATTTTTTACCTTTCTTTATGTAACTGTTGTTATTTCTGTCCTCAATAAAGGCTCACCTTATCTTATATTTCAGTCACTTTGCTGCGGACCAGATACGACCAACTGAGCAACAACTACAGACAGCTCCAGGATGAAATAAAGCAACTGAAGCGCAGAACTGAAGGTGAGAAAAGTTTAAAACCAGTGAACTCCTGTATTATACACATTTACATCAGATGATGATTGTGTACTTACCGTTGATTATAACTGTCTTTAAAAGTTGTTGTTAAAAGCTGTCCTCATGGATGGACGACCTTTGGACACAGTTGGTACTTTAAATCAGAAGAGAAGAACACTTGGTCTGGAAGCAGAGCTGACTGTCAGCAGAGTGGAGCAGATCTGGTCGTTATAAACAACAAAGAGGAACAGGTGTGTGCGTTTGTTTCTGAGTGAGTGATTTTAGAGAAAAATAGAGGAAAATGACCTTGGAATGATTATTTTCCATTTTAAAATGCATTCCAATGAAATAAAATGTTAACTGTTTTATGAGTAGCCTACAAAATGTGCACTTCCTCATGCCTTCTCTTTCTTTCTCGGCTGATTATAAATGTCTTTCTTCACTTTCCTCCATTACTAATGTGTGTTTACTGTCATGCTGTTGGGTCCAGTCCTCAGTGTGTGGTGGACCGAGGGATCCCTCTTGTGTTTGTTGTGGCTGATGAAGTCACAAGATGACTTTACTACAACAGAAATTACTGAACTGTGAACAGAGAAATGATTGTTTACTCTCGTCAACTACTAGGAGTTTGTCACTGAACTGAGTAAGGATGGAGAGTCCTGGATTGGTCTACGGAAAATATACACATACACAGGACTAATAGGATGGGAATGGGTGGACGGATCACTGCTGACAGAAACGTGAGACATTTTAAAGGTTTTTGGTTTCCATCATAATTCCACCAAAGTCACTGTTTATTAAAAGATGCTGATTTGATTGGTTTCCCCGGCTTGAGAGAGAGAGAAAGAGAGAGAGAGAGAGAGAGAGAGAGAGAGAGAGAGAGAGAGCCTCGTTCAACAGAGCACAACACATCACCATGGGCCCAGATCACACTGAACTGATCCACATCCTTCATCTCTTTATAATAATTAAAATCAATCCTGATTCTGCCTTTCACCATCCGAGTTAACAGTAGATTCACATTAATATCGACAGAGTCATCCACATTCCTCTTTCTGCTCACATATACAGCCATCTTTGATTGGCCAAAGATGAAGTTTAACAGCTGGCATTTACTGTATGTTTAGCAAACTTCCTGTACCTAAACCCAAGGATAAACATTTGTTTAGAGAAAACCTCCCCTACCTTACTAAATAGTAGGCTGAACGATTAATTGCATTTGCTATAATATGGCGATATGTTAAAACGTGATATCCTAATTGTAACTTCCTAATAAAAATGCGATTTGGTCACGTGACTCATGAGAGCATATCAGTCTGCACTCTGCAAGGAAAGCATCAATTTGGCATGCTAAGTATACGCTGTACCTTGAGCAGATGTCTGTCATTCAAACAACTCTGAGTTGTAGTTAAAAAATGTTACAGCCATTTTAATAAAATGAAGGGGTTTATTTGGGCTCAAGTCGATACATGCAGTTAATGGATACAGGCATGCAGCACTGAAGGCTCGGTTAGCAACGATTAGCAACGATTAGCTCTGATTAGCGGTTAGCTCCAGTTAGTTAGCTCCATAAATATATGGAGCGGAGGAGACTGCCGGGTAATGCCGCGTTGTTTCAACGGTTTTATTAATACAGTTAATCCCACGGCAAATCCAGCAGCAGCATGCTACTACTAATGTAACGATAGCCTCTCTGAGCAAGTGCAACGTTGACGCTGTCATGCACACGGCACGCAACTTCATGAGGGGAGGGAGGGGCTGGAGGCAGTTCCTCTGTGCGCTGTAAAAAATACACCATTGTACATATATTTTTTACTTATTTAACTGTCTAGTAAAGTTCAAAGACAGTGTTTAAAATGTGCAATCAATTAAATAATTTAAATATTAAAGTGTGGTAAAGCCACATTTTTGTTTTGTGATTTGTTTCTGACTTTCATATGAATGTTTACACCAGGCTTGGTCAGAGCTCAATATATTATTGTGACTGAAGTAGTGACAAAAAGATGTCATTCATATAAATTCATGCATCACCTAATTTCATCATGACATACAGGCCTGGCCTCCAGGAAAGAATAGTTTGTTTAATCTATCTAATCTTGTGTTGTTCATACTATACAATGATTTATTGCTAGTCTTTTTTCAATAATAAAGAAGACAAAGAGCTTAAAAAATAATTGCATATTAAATCGCAATCACAATATTTTTGAAAAAAGCTAAACACCACAGTCAGTAGTAGACAAACAGGTAGAGAGAGAGACAGGTACATGGAGCTAAACACCACGGTCAGTAGTAGACAGACAGGTAGAGAGAGACAGGAACAAGGAGCTAAACACCACAGTCAGTAGTAGACAGACAGGTAGAGATAGAGACAGGTACACAGAGCTAAACACCACAGTCAGTAGTAGACAGACAGGTAGAGAGAGAGACTAAATTAAAAGAAGAATATACAGAAAAATGTTGAAATGAAAATAAAATACAAGACAAACTCCTCTGTTATCAATCCCTGAACAGAAATATCCAATTGGCCGAATATTTCAAAACAAAAAATCCAAAAGAAAAAGAAATGTAAACAAAATACAGAGTCAGTGACTATGAGCTGGAAATTGAAAGAGGTCAACATTTAAAATAGTGGAGACCAAGAGAGGAACGAGTCTGTACATACTGCCACCAGGACATCCAAACAGAATTACATTTCCTATGTACATGTCCCAAATATGAAGACTTAAGAACCAAATATTTCCAAAATTTGAAAAACATATACCAGGCTTCACTATCTACACTGAGGACAACAAGCTTCCTCTTTTATTAGGGGAAGATGAAAACACGGCATGGCTAGTAGCTAAATATGTCTTCTCCTGCCACAATACAAGACAAAATAATTAGAGAACTGTATATATTATCAGTTTTATTATTATTTCTTTTCCTTTTCTTTATTTATATATATATATATATATATATATATATATATATATATATATATATATATATATATATATATATATTTGTCTCAATGTACCATTTGTTTATTATCTGGAATTATTTAATCCTAATTGTTTTTTGTTTTTGTTTTTTTATTATATCTGATGTATTTACTCCTTGTTTTGTTTGTTCTTATGCTTTGGCAACACAGATGTATTTTTTGTCATGCAAATAAATCAAATTGAAATTGAGAGTGAGAGAGAGAGAGAGAGAGAGAGAGAGAGAGAGAGAGAGAGAGAGAGAGAGAGAGAGAGAGAGAGAGAGAGAGAGATGGGGCAATGAACAAGGTTTCATTCTTTCATTAGCAGCTGTTACAGATTACATTGATTTACAAAGCTTAATCTTAAACGATTCATTGAAATAATTTGATTATTTACAGATAATATAAATATTTAAAGTGAAATCAAACAGTTTATTTCAAATTAACAACAATCAGGAGTTTCAGCTGTTTGATAAAAGAACATTTTATCTGTCTGACAGGTTCTGGGCAGCAGGACTGCCTCACTATGACGATTACTGGTACGCTGCAACATGCTGCGATCAACACGGAAAATGGACACAAAGTAGATTATATGAAACTAAAAACTGGATCTGTGAGAAAAAGATTCTCTGAACTCTTTGATGACAGAGGGGTGTGTAGTGTTGGGATCATCTTTGTTAAATCAGACCAATTCTTTAACATTTACTCAGCTGTTTATTCTGTGTTGCTAAGTAACCTGGATTACAGAGATATTGTTCCTCTGCCCTTCATAGTGCACAATCTGGTTAGAAGTCATGTGCATTTACTCTGTAGTCCTACAGGATTATTATAATAAAAGATAATAAAAACATGGATTAGCAGGTTGCCTTTACCTTGGTTTATGTAGTTGATTATAACATTTGTAATCAGTTAGTTAGAAGTTTTTTCTTAGAACATTTTACACTCCACACAAAATAAAACCATGCCCTACCTCCATCTCCCCTCCCAAACCCATCCCCACAACCAATTAAATCATTATTATTATTTAACGCTGCACTGTAACCTTAACCTAACTACTGTATTTCAATCAGGAGAGAGTTCCTTGCAATTATGAACATATTTATTGTACAGACAAACATGTAAATGTAACAAGTCTCTGGAGATTGGACTCCATCGAAACCAAATGTCATAAAGGGTTAAGGAAACCCAAACATATCCCACGATGGAGTCCAGACACTGGTGAGGAATGAGCAGAGGAACCAACGACAGCCAAGCGCAAACGATACCCAAGTCAGAGGGCGTGACCCCCGGTGGTAGAAGGGGAGGAGGCGGGACACACTCTATTTCCTGAAACGACAACTGCCAACCGCGAGCAGATTTAAAGCAGGATGTCTTGCTGTGACAGGCTCGTGACAAATGGCCGACTCTGATTGGTTTAACTAACAACGACACAGCTGGATCTGATTACTACTGACAAGTGACGTACCATGAAACAGCTGATCATTATGAGTGATGAAAAAAGGTATATGAAGTCCTTTAAGAATTTACGCTAAGCTTCATTTGTATCTTTTTTATTAATTTTAGCCTACATTCCTTTCGTGACAGTTTTTAATTGCTCTTTTATGTTTGATGTAAAGCTTCTTGAATTATGTTGTTGCTAAAATGTGTTATAGAAATAAAGATGCCTTGCCCTACAACCTCCAGCCTGTCAGTCTGTCTCCAGGGCATAGAGAACACTATTGTACATGTCTGTCTCAGAGGAAGTGTAACGTTTACAGCACTACGGCTGCTTTTCAGCTCGTGATTATATTATATTGTAGTGAACACTGTCTGTGTGGAGTTTTGAAAAGTGTAACCACACTTGTGACCGCATTTCCGTGACTCGCTGTGACTTGAAGCTGCAGAGGCGATGTAGTTTACTCCGTTTGTACCGCACTCTGTAGCTCTGTGTCATGTCAAGTCAAGTCAATTTATTCATAAAGCACATTTAAAGGCTCTGACACACGACGGCCAACTATCAGCAGAAAAGGCAGTCGGACTGACTGCCTCCCCAAGTGGGTCAAAAAAGTGCCTCGGAACACACCGAAGCGACGCCGACTTGAGCGTACGTTCTGCGCGTGCGCTAGACGTAATACGTCTCCATAACAGCAGGCGGCGCTAATCTGTATTGTCACCCGAAAAATGAAAACCGGAAATGAAGGAACATCTCTCTAGACCTCAAAAACACAGAACACGCTGTCGTCAGTCATTGTTTTCGTCAGAGAGTGTTGATAGTAGCCAAGAAGGATCGTTGTTGTCATTACTCGCTGAACGGAAGAAAATCTGATGGCGAGTAATAAGAAGATACTGGCGTTGTCAGCTCTGGTTTTCTCGTGCACTGATTCGCTAGTCAAGGGCTAGCACTCCACCCACTGGCCAATTCAACAAGTCAAATCGTCCAAAAATGAACAACTGACGACAGCAAGGAACACACCGAACAGACTCGAGTCACCGACCTCGCCAGACTGTCCAACGACGTCTGACGGCCGATAATCGGGTTGGTGTGTCAGCGCCTTAAGGTACCGCAATTTGGCACCATTGACTTAACATGAATCGGTCTGAAAAAGAGAAAAGAGGAGCTGCAGCAATGTTTAGTACAACAAAAACATATGGTGTTTTTTGAAAATTAAACTATGTAAACATATTCTGATATAACCTCTAAATACAATTACGAACCTGAAAATGAGCATAATATGAGCACTTTAACAACAACTTCCAAGTTGTGTTTTAACTTCATGTGATAAGAAACAGGCAGTGCAGTTTGTAGTTTTACCAGGAGGGGGCAGCATGTGTGTGTGTATAAAGACAGCATTGTGCCTGTTGTCCAGCATGTTCACATCTTTGCTGTGCTTAGCTTACTGTGGATCAGCTATCAGTGGGATTATGGAAACACACAAAAATGCAATGGGATTACAGTAGTACTATGAATGTAAACCTTTTTATTCATTATAACCAGAGGTGTCAATTCCAGGTCCAGAAAGTAAAAGTCCTGCCATGTGTTTATTCCACCAATGAACTCAGCCAGCTGATTTCACTAATTAGCAGCTGATTTCACTAATTAGTAGTGAAATCAGCTGGCTGAGTTCATTGGTGGAATAAACACATGGCAGGACTTTTACTTTCTGGACCTGGAATTGACACCTCTGATTATAACTATGGACGCACACAAAAATCGTGGTGATCGAATTTGTTTCCTCTGCTGTGTTTATGACTGGAGAAATGAAAAAAAGATTGTTATGGTTATTATTTTGTTATTATGTCTGTGGGTGTGTGTGTGTGTGTGTGTGTGTGTGTGTCTGTGGGTGTGTGTGTGTGTGTGTGTGTGTGTGTGTGTGTGTGTGTGTGTGTGTGTGTGTGTGTGTCTGTGTGTGTATGTGTGTGTGTGTGTGTGTGTGTGTGTGTGTGTGTGTGTGTTTGTCTGTGTGTGCGTGTCTGTGCGTGTGTGCGTGTGTGTCTATGCGTGTGTTCTTGCATGCCTGCTATTTTAATAAGGTTCACCCTATTGTATTATAATTTTTATTGTTCTTAATTCTCATCAACCTGGAACAAATTACAGCACTTCCTTAAAATCAACTCACTTGTGCCTTTTGGGACAAAAAAACAAAACATCTGGTTTTAAACTTCCAGTTGTGCTTGCTCTACATAATTGTACTTGTAGAGGCTCAGCCCAAGCTTTAAGCCCCTGAGGTGCTGTTCCACGTTGAGATTAATTAACACACTTTTTACCTTTTTGATCAATGAAAGTCCAAGTCATATTTGCAGTTAAAACCTTTGGTTCCATTTATTTCCATGAGATCTTAGTTGGGTTTCCAGACAAATCACTGCTTGTACGTATGCCTGTGTTGTGGTGTGTGTGTGTGTGTGTGTGTGTGTGTGTGTGTGTGTGTGTGTGTGTGTGTGTGTGTGCGTGTGTGTGTGTGTGTGTGTGTGTGTGTGTGTGTGTGTGTGTGTGTGTGTGTGTGTGTGTGTGTGTGTGTGTGTGTGTGTGGTATGTACTGTTACTTCCTTAATGTTCTTTACTTTCCAATAAACACTAGCAGCAGCAGCATCAGTACAGTACATGTTACATTACTAAATATATATCTATTAAAGTTTTCCAGCAGCATAGTGACAGATCTACACAGTAAGCAGTAAGTGAAGTTAAGTGCAGCTACGGTTTCTCAAGATGTCCGAAGATATTTATGCCAAACCAGATATGTCAAAGAAGGTGAGATACAACAGAAATGTGCAGGAAGACAAAGGAGAGTGGGAGGAAAGGGAGGTGGAAATATATGAGAGCACAGACGCTATCAGCGATGATCAAACTGATAATCAGTCACACGGAGGAGGTAAGTGAAAAATTATGACAAATCAATATCATAAATATTCGTGCTGATCTGTTTGAATGTGGCTGTACCTTCAAGTCATGTTGGACTGATGTGTAAACTCTACGTTTGCTCTCAGTTTAGTTTGTTACTCTCAGCTGTCAAATCCCAAGGAAACTGCCGCCCATCTATGTTTGTCTCTAGAGATGTACATGTACAGTATGGAAACTTTGTGTTTTGCAGCTCTTTCCTGTTGTTAGTTTTATTATGTTCTGCTGAGAGGATCAGAGTTATCTGGTTCAAAAAGTCATTTTCAAGTTTTGGGATGCATTTTTTATTAAGAAATGATGCCCAATGTGTTTGGTTATGGTAACATTTAACTGACAAGTGTCATTTCTGAGATCTGAGGAAAACATCAAGTCCGGTAAAGATATGAAACCACAGGACAGGAAGGAGTGAAGTACAGTGTGACGAAGTAGCTTTTTTATTGCGTCAGTTCTGCAATTCAATGGCCCATTACAACTCAACATTTCAGATGAGTTCATATTTGTTTTACGTTAGTGTAATAATTGGTTTACCTAAGAGGTTTAATCATTTCTTTAAGGGTGCTTTCACACCTACAGTTCACCAGACTCGACAGACACCAGATCTGGGGGTGACACTGCAGCATTGTTGCATTTTTTATTTATTGGTTGGGTTTGCGTTCACACTGCACTTTGTCAAAGGCACCAAACACTGTTAACAAATGTCACATGGTGGAAACAGTCGCTTGTTTATTGGACAGAATATCTAAGTGAAAGCCAAGGCTAGTAAATGTTCTGTTTGTGGTTTACTTCCTGTATTTGGGTCGGATCGCGTTCTAACCCTCCAGGATTTTGCGCAACAATTCACGCAAATTCAACCAATCACCGTAAATTCAGTGCGACTCACAACTTTTACCAATCACCGCAACTTTACCGCAAATTTGACCAATAACCAGAGTGTCCCGCGACTTCAACCAATGCCAGCAGTCCCACGTGCCAGACTTTGCGTCAGTATGTGACTCTAAAGACGCGTCTCTGAGAGCCACTGACAAACATGGGTGAGAACGGGTTGACCTAACACACGTACGTCGCCAAATGCATTTCTTGTTTGTGATATGAAGACGAGACTTGTGAGACTCGAACATCTCACATTTACCAACAAAACGTACAGCGAAAAACCGTGCTAATATACATTTTAATATCAATGTAGAATGTAACTTTTTTTCACTCTAAAGTTGCTGAAAGCTGTCAGCTGTCAGCAGTGGGCGGGGCTGCTCCTCAGTTCCCCCCGCGACTGACTTGCGCGCGCACACACACACACACACACACACACACACACACACACACACACGGTGGATGCAGGAAAAACCGGAGATGAGACAACATGATGACCTAAATTGAGGACAGCTACGCTCGTTCTTGTAAGTGCAATGATAAGTTAAAGTCCAATAAGTCCTTTATCAAACCGTATGAATGTGTGTCCCAGGCCAGGATAGGAAATTAACTAACAATGTAAAGATCACCAAGCCACTGACATTTGATTCATTCAATAAATTATTTTTTATCTTAAATCCACCAGCCATTATCATATTATACCAAGATTTGCAGCATCCTGAGCCTTTTTGATAAGGTAACTAGGAAAACTCTGCCCAGAGTAATTTTATTCTCCCAGAAACAAGTTTTCTTTCCAAATAAAATCACACCTTTTATTGCAATTTTTTACAAAAGCTACCGCAAAATCAGGCATTTTGGGCCACAACAATCTCCAAAAAAGGTTGCAAAATCCTGGAAGGTGATAATAGGAACTTTGATAACAAAGACTCATGTTGTGTCCCTGTAATGAACCTTGTTCTCTGTGTACTTTACCACTTTAGGACCAGACACTGAGAGACATCCTCCAGCCGTCCAAAGGAAGACTTTCAGGGCTGCAGCACTCTGTCTGGCAGTGCTCTGCTTTCTGATGATGACTGGAATCTTCCTCTTATCTGTAAACTGTAAGATAAAATACACCTCACAACTACTGAGCCACAAATACTGAACCAAGACACCATGGTGTACTTAAATCAGCTTCAGGCTCTAAAGGAAAGATTCAGGTTTTTACTGAAATGCCATATATATGCTGAAATAGTTATTAGTTGCTGTAATTATTCCTACTGTTCATATCACCTGTTAAGCAATCCCTTCCTAACACGATTTCAATGTAAGAAATAGGAGGGCAAAACCAGTCTTCATTCTGTGTTAACATTCAGCTGAAACTTTATCAACACAACACTAGACTACCAGGATGTTTCCTTTATACCACCACTCAGCAAGGAAACACTGTCAGTGGAAACATGAAGAGAGAAAATTGTATGTAATTGTATTGTAATGAGACCTCATACAAGCTTTGGCTCATATTTGCACACAACAAAGACTGTGGTTTTATTTCCCAAATATATGTCTTTAGTTTGAAGCAGAATGATTTGGTGTTGTTGGTCTTTTTTTAAACTTTGTTATGGGTTTCATATTCATATTTCAGTAACTTTGCTGCAGACCAGATACAACCAACTGAGCAAAAACAACACTCACTTACAGAGCAGCTTTGAAACACTGAGCAACAACCACAGTCAGTTACAGGATGAAGTAAAGCATCTGAAGGACAGAACCGAAGGTAAGAAAAGTTTAAAACCAGTAAACTCCTGTATTTTACACATTTACATCATAGACCTTGATTGTGTTGTTACCATTGATTATAACTGCTTCAAGCTGTTGAACTGTTTAGCATAGAAACATGAAGAGATCATATTGTACTAAAGACATATTCAGTTTGGGAAAGTCAGACTACTGGGACCTCATACATGGCTCAATGGTGTTTTTTTCCTCCAACGTTGCCTTTTGGGCAGCTAACACCTCATACAGGCTTTGGCTCATTTTTGCACACAATAAAGACTGTGGTTTTATGTCCAAATATTTTTTCAATTTCAATTTAATTTTATTTATACTATCAAATCATAACAAGAGTTATCTCGAGACACTTTACAGATAGAGTAGGTCTAGACCACACTCTATAATTTACAAAGACCCAACAATTCCAGTAATTCCCCCAAGAGCAAGCATTAGCAGTGGCGAGGAAATTTGTCTTTAGTTTAAGCAGAATGATTTGGTGTTGTTGGTCTTTTTTTTAACTTTGTTATGGTTTTCATATTCATCTTTCAGTCACTTTGCTGCAGACCAGATACGACCAACTGAGCAAAAACAACAGTCAGTTACAGGTGAACTGTAGTTGGTTACAGAGCAGCTTTGAAACACTGAGTGCAAATCACAGTCAGTTACAGGAAGAAGTAAAGCAGCTGAAGAACAGAACTGAAGGTGAGAAAAGTTTAAAACCAGTAAACTTCTTTATTATACACATTTACAGCATTTGGAGTGCCTACTAACCCAGCAACTGTGAAATAAGACAACTCAGTCAGTTTTTTCACGGCTGCCTAGATGAGGAAACATGCGATTCAACAAACTATTCACATTTGACTTCCCTTCCTCTGTCACAGTCAGGCTCATTAGAATATACTTCCCCTGTCTGAGTATCTCCGCCCACTGCTTAACAACTATCTTTTGCATAGCTGCGCCATATTTTTTAAATAAACCAATCAGAGGAGACTGGGCTTTTATAGGAGGGCTCTTAAAGAGACAGGCGCTAAAACAGAGGTTGTGGTTCATGTTCACACTATGATGCTTCAGTTAAGAAGTCAGTGATCCTCTATTTACTATTTACAACACCTCTGACATGCACAGAATTTGTTTATTATCTGCATTTATATCATAATTGTCAAGTGTTTTGTAGCTGTGAGGTGCCCACACTTGAAAAGGACCAGACTTGGGATTTCACTCAGAAGAATGTTTATTCTTTTCCTTTTATCAGTTGATACAATGATGCAATAGAATCAGGAAACAGGTGAAAACCGCTAGCCCGTTACGATCAAAAGTCCCAGTTCCTCACAGTAAAAGAGTTTGTACTTCTGCCGTCCTCTTTGTCAGTCTTCCCCTCACAGTGAACTAATGCCTATTTAAGCCACTGACTAAGCAAGAGCTCCTAATTACCCTTATTCAGTTCACCTGGTTGAGCCTGCACCAGAGTGCGTGCACAGCCACTAGAGGGCTGTTATGCAGAGCATGCTCAGGGGAGGCGGCATGCAGCAGACAGAAATGACAGGTACACAGAAGACAGCCACACCTCCGCCAGATTAGCGCGACACCTCCCACTCGATCTTTTCCGCGGCAATGCCCGGAAAGATCGCACTCTCAAATGGGCTGGACTTCTCCCTGATTTTCCACCGGTACCACAAGGCGTAAGGACCACAAGGCGCCGGACATCCCGATGCAGAATGGTACTCAATTCGGGATCTTTGGCACCCAATCTTGGATCTCTCACCGAAACGCTGGAGTTCAGAGAGACCCTCACATAAACATCTCGGACAACACTTCTGGAATCAGGATTCACGCCGACGACTCTCGCAAGTCTGAACTGCCCTCTCAGAGTGTTTTGGTCGCAGAGCCACACTATGTCTCCAATGGCAACGTTCCTTTCAGCAGTATGCCACTTACTGCGAATGAACAGGTTCGGGCCAGCAAGCTGGCTCCAGGACTTCCAAAAGTTGTTGACTATACTTTGAACTTCTCGGAGTCTTTTGAACAGATACATGGTGTAGTCGACAGCTTTGAAGTCTCCACCTTGTGTGGCTCGCCCAAGCAACAGGTTGTTTGGCGTGATATACTGGATGCGCTCTTCTCTGGCGTCGATCGGTCTCTCGTTAGCAAGATTAGCAGCTAGCTGGAGCACAGTCAGGAACTCACTGAAGGTAAGGCCTTTTACATTCCCAAGACTTTGGAGAGCTCTCTTCGTGACTCTGCCACCACAGACCAGAAGTCCACTTGTCTGGTCCCTGTAGACGACTAGTCGGTCTATTGTGGTGCTTGGGAAATTGACGCCCACTTGTGCTGCTAGACAAAGGTCCCGAAACACGTCTCGTCTCTCGCCGACTGTAAGAACCCCCAAGGAAGATACTGCCTCCCACTTTTCTTGATCTCTGATTTTGGCGCTCAGGAACTTTTTAGCTCCTCTCCAGATCCACGCCACAGTCCCGACCAACCTTCTCAGATTGCTGAAGCGCCTTATATCGACGAGCTGCCGAATTGCTCCTCCTGCCGGTGGTCTTCTATACTCCACCCGGGCCAGATCGTATGCTGGATCTTGCGCTGTCTTCAGGTGACTTCTAGTAAGTACCGCTACAAATGCCTTTTTCTGGATCTTTGTGACCTTGTCTCGAGCCTGGGCTGCGACGTCTTCAGCGGATTTCTTTGGCCACTCATCGTCAGGCAGTCGAAGGAACTTTGGACCCGACTGCCACTCGGAGTCCTCAGTTAGGGCATCTGGATTGGACCCTCTGGTGATGATGTCTGCAATGTTTGCTAGCCCTGGAATCCACCACCAGTCCTGGACGTCGGTGCTGCTCTGAATCTCGCCAACACGGTTTGCGAAAAAGGTCTGGTAACCATAACTCTCACGCTGTATTGCGCCCAGGACGGTCTGACTGTCGACAAGATGGTACCATTTCTCGACCTGGAGTCGGCAGTGTCTCTGGAAGTAGGTCTTGAGCCGGGCTGCAAATACGGCTCCACACATCTCAGCTTTCACAGGATCTCCTCTGTGGTCGAGAGGGGTCAGATTGGCTTTGGATTTGACCAATCTCACAACTACACCATGGCTACAGCTCCATCGAAGATACATCACCGCTCCGTATGCTTTTTCACTGCCATCAGAGAATGTGATGGCACTGGGCTTTGCACAGTGATCTGGCGGAGTCAGGGATCTGGAGAAGCGAAGTCGGCTCAGGTCAGCATATTCTTCTAAAAGCTTTATAGCGTCTTCCCGGAGACCTTCAGACAAGGCAGCGTCCCACGTGTCTTCTGAGCAGTACTTTACTTTGGCTTCTTGAAAAGCTCTTCTAACCAGAATGGCACCCTTTTGCTTGACAGGAGTCACCAGGCCGAGTGGGTCGTACAGACCAGAGACTTGGCTTAGAAGCTCTCTTCTCGTGAGTGGATCGGGAGTTTGATTTCTAACTTTTTCTCTCACCAGGTCTTGACCAAGGCGCATCTTCCTCTTCTTCTTTGAAAAGTTCACTGCAACCATGACATGAAGCTTGTCATTATCCATGGTATAACCAAGGCCAAGGGCTTTGTTGTCATGTTCCATCAGCTGGTTAGGCAGGATCATAGTCTTTGGCTCTTTTTTGAGTCTCTCACTCTTGGGATCTCTCCTCCCACCTCGAAAAGAGTAGACCCAGGGCTTCATGTAGAATCCTCCAGCTTTCAGGATGTGCTCAATGTTGGTTGTGAGGCATTTCAGATGATCAAGGTTGTTGTGAGAAGTCAGAATGTCGTCAACATAGGCATCCTCTTCCAGCACGCGTCTCTCTTCTTTGAACTGACTAAACAAAGGCAAGTTTGCAGTCTCTCGCATGGCAACTTGGGCTATGCAACCGGCAGGTTTATCTCCAATGTTGACTCTTGTAATGGCATATTCTTTTATCTCAGTATCTTCACTGTCACGCCACAAGAATCTGTGCAGGTGCACCTCTCGATCTTCCAGCCAGACGGAGTTATAAATCTTGCGGATGTCACCAAGGGCAGCATAGACTCCAGTTCGGAACCTAAGGAGGACAGCTCTGATCGGATTCAGGACGTCAGGACCTTTGATGAGGATGTCGTTCAGACTGAGACCTCTGTACTTTTGGCTGCTGTTCCACACTAGTCTCACTGGGGTGGAGGCTGAGTGTGGATTTGGCGCGATGAGATGGCTTATGTACCACACTGGCCCGGTCCAACTCTGCAGGACGTCTTCAGACAGCTCTATTGCAGCTTTGTTGTTCACCATCTCATGAACTTGCGCAGTATAGGCTGCCTTCCACTCAAGTTCTTTCGACAGCTGCTTCTCAGTTCTGAGGAATGTTGCTTCTACTGCTCTCTTGTTGTTTGGTAGAGTTGTTGGATCTTCTGCCCACGGATACCTTGCATGCCAGTGTGGTTCAGCACTGTGATCATCTCCAGTTGTATACGTCAAGCCATTTCTCACGATCTCCATCTCCCTTTCTTCTGCGAGTGTCATTTCTTTACCCCCTGGCTGGCAGTTCCCGCAGCGACACCCTCCACATCTCGGCTGGCAGGCGGCTCCAATACTTTCCCACCTCCACCACTTCCGAAAGTCCCTGCTGCTGGTGGCTGTGCTCGACTGGGCTTCAGAGTGATCTGGATACTGGCAGAAAGCTGGGTCTCTTACAGACTCTCGATACTTCACTGCTGCAGTTCTCATCGATCTCGCAAAGTGAGTCTTGGACATATGGGCCTTCAGGATGACTTCCTCGAAGAGATCTGGATGCATGCCCCCGACTGTCTTGCCGAGTGGACCGTCCCAGAGCACCAAGTCGCCAATAGAGCGGACTTTTTGTGGCACCAGCTGGCCTTCCTTGTGGCTGATCAAAAGCTGGATCTCTCTGGGTCTAATGAGGTCTTTGAGGGGAACATCAGGAAAGATCTTCTGCAACTTATTAGGTGGAACATGTCTTTGCACTTCTGCAATCTTGTCAAGTCCGTAGCAGATCAGTTGGTGAGACTTGAGGGTCCCTCTTAACGTGCTGATACGAATCTTGAGGATGTAGCGCTTGGTTGCTACAGACACCTTCATCCCTCCGACGCCATAGACGACCAATGTGACATCTTCACTGCGGAGGTTCAGTTTGCTTGCAGCTTCATGAGTTATATAATTTGTGTCAGACGCCAGATCAATAAGTGTCCCGATCCGTCGCCCGTCATTGGCGCTGACGTCAAGGAGCATCAGAATCACAGGGTACTCATGCAAACCAGTCTCTTCTATAAGAGCTCTCCTCGCTGCAATGGAGTTGCACGCTCGGGTTGCAATGTTACAGAAGGCATCGCGACCCTGCTGCGCTAGCTCAGGTGGAAGTTTAGAGAGGAATTCTTCCTGGACCTCAGTGCATCTTCTCCCATCAGCTCTCACTGGACCAAACTTGGGTCTCTGGGACAGAAGTCTAGGCAAGGGACAGAGAAGGTAGTGGTGTTGGTCTCTGCACTCTGGATTCCCACACAGGTAAGTCGTCTGTCTGCAGGGTTCATCGTGGACTTCCAGGCACCTCTTGCAGGCTCCGAGCTGTCGCACTGCGTCCCTCTTCTCCTGAAGCTTTGTGGTAGTTCTAAATCTCCTGCAGATGTAGAGTTTCCTCTTGTGCTTCGGGTCTCCACAAATAATGCAGCCCGTCGATCCACTGCTGGCGTTGGCTGCCTTTGTTCGAGCATACTTTGTTTGAAACTTGGTCTTCTCCTTGGCAGGGTCGATATCTCTCAGCTGCTCTAACTGCTCATAGATGGACTCTTGGGATTGGAGATATGCAAGTAGCTTGTCAAAGCGGTTCTGGTGGCTCACAGCATTGTTCAGGTCAGCAGCGTGGGTAAGCCAGTCTTTCTTGAGGGACCCCGGCAATTTACTCTCAATCGATTTTATTACCAGTGGGTTCTTTATGGCATCTGCACTGCTCAATACATTCAGATCATAGAGGGCTTTTCCAACTTCTTGGATGATCTCTACGATTCTCCTGGGGTCATTTCCACGAACAGGTGGGATAGCGTTTAGCTCTTCAATAATCTCGATGGCGATACTGGCTTGGTTCCCATAACGGTTCTCCAAAACTCTAAAGATCTCGTCTGCTGAGGTGTAAGTAGACAGGCGTAGATCTTTGGCCACTCTTTCATCGAGGCTGTCCAGCAGTTGGAATTTCTTCACTTCCCTGGACCCGGTTGGTTCGCCTTGCTTCTGCAGAGCCTCCCATTCCTTCCTCCATCTGTAGTACTCACGCTGACTGCCAGTAAACTTCGGTAAAGCTGTGGCTCTGAGCTTTATGGCAGCGACAGGGGGTGCTCTCTGGGCTGTGGCAGGTAACCTGTCGGTGTCCTCTTTAATCTTTGCTGCTATCATCAGGGTGGCCTTCCCTGACACCAGTTTAGGAAGGAGGGTTTCTAGCTTTGTTAGGCGACAATTGAAGTCTTGCTTCTCGGCTTGTGGAGCCCAATGGTTCCAGGCTTTGTGCGCTTCCTTGGCATTATGTACCAACCCCTTTAAGTGGTGGAGCATAAAGTCATATGCCTCCAGGGGGGTTTCAGGCTGGATGGAAGAAAATGTCTCGCACTCTGCCTCAGCAGTGTTTAGAGCGAGGGTCAGCTCCCTCTCTCCAAATGTGGCCCACAATGTCTCTTTGATTAGGTGCTTTACCTCCTTTAACTTCTGCTCACACTCTCCCTCTGCCCTGCTGAGGTCGGCTCTCTGCTGGTCGCTTAACTCAGGTACGCCCTCTTCTTCGGTCTCTTTGTACTGCGCAATGTAAGCAGCCTCAATCTCCTCATTTACATCCATCACTTTGGATCCCTCCACTGTGACTCTTTTGAAGCTATTTTCTAGCTCCTCCAGAGACATCTCCATATGGGTCCTCCTTATATAGTTGGTAAGTCGGGAAAAAAGTCTCTTTGCTGTGGTTCGCTCAATTTTCAACTCTTCGAGTGACTTGGACTCGGCCATGTTGCTTTCCTGGCTGTTGGACAAACAGGTGGACGGACGGGTGGACAGCAGATAGTTGGCTTGCCTCCAGGCCCCCAGGTGGAAATCTTCCCCTCTTGTGGCAGGCTTTTTGTGGAGTCTTCTCTGATGCCACGGTTTTCACTGTCAAGTGTTTTGTAGCTGTGAGGTGCCCACACTTGAAAAGGACCAGACTTGGGATTTCACTCAGAAGAATGTTTATTCTTTTCCTTTTATCAGTTGATACAATGATGCAATAGAATCAGGAAACAGGTGAAAACCGCTAGCCCGTTACGATCAAAAGTCCCAGTTCCTCACAGTAAAAGAGTTTGTACTTCTGCCGTCCTCTTTGTCCGTCTTCCCCTCACAGTGAACTAATGCCTATTTAAGCCACTGACTAAGCAAGAGCTCCTAATTACCCTAATTCAGTTCACCTGGTTGAGCCTGCACCAGAGTGTGTGCACAGCCACTAGAGGGCTGTTATGCAGAGCATGCTCAGGGGAGGCGGCATGCAGCAGACAGAAATGACAGGTACACAGAAGACAGCCACACCTCCGCCAGATTAGCGCGACAATAATTATCCTGTTTACTTTATATCAGATGTATTTACTCCTTGTTTTTTATATGCTTATGCTTTGGCAACACGGATGTATTTTTTGCCAATAAAGCAACATGAAATTGAAAATTGACAGAGAGAGAGAGAGAGAGAGAAACAGAGAGAGAGATTTTAGCAGCTGTTACAGATTACATCACTTTACAAAACTTAATCTTAAATGAGTTATTGAAATAATTAAATTTTTTGCAGATAATATAAATATTTAAATTGAAATTAAACAGTTTATTTCAAATTAACAATAATCAGGAATTTCATCTTTTTTCAGACTTTTCATTTCATTTGTCTGACAGGTTGTGGGCAGCAGGACTGACTCAATATAACGGTTACTATGCTGCATGCTGCAATCAACAAGGAAAATGGACACAAGGATATTCTAATGATTACAGGAAGTGGATCTGTGAGAAAATGATTCTCTGAACTCTTTGATGACAGAGGGGTGTGTAGTGTTGGGATCAGCTTTGTTAAATCAGACCAATTCTTTAACATTTACTCAGCTGTTTATTCTGTGTTGCTAAATAACCTGGATTACAGAGATATTGTTCCTCTGCCCTTCATAGTGCACAATCTGTTTAGAAGTCACGCGTACTTATTCTGTAGTCCTACAGGATTATTATAATAAAAGATAATAAAAACATGGATTAGCAGGTTGCCTTTACCTTGGTTTATGTAGTTGATTATAATGATTGTAATCAGTTAGTTAGAAGTTTTTAAACATTTTACACTCCACACAAAATAAAACCCCACCCTACCTTCATCTCCCCTCCCAAACCCGTCCCCACAACCAATTAAATCATTATTATTATTTTATAACGCTGCACTGTAACCTTAACCTAACTACTGTATTTCAATCAGGAGAGACTTCCTTGCAATTATGAACATATTTATTGTACAGAAAAAACATGTAAATGTAACAAGTCTCTGGAGATTGGACTCCATCGAAACCAAATGTCTATTGTATTTGTATCTTTTTTTATTTGAGCCTGTATTCCTTTCATGAAAGTTTTTAATTTCTTTTTAATGTTTGATGTAGTGATGTGATGAAGTGTTTTGAATTGTCTTGTTGCTGAAAATGTGCTATAGAAATAAAGATGTCTTGTCCTACAACCTCCAGCCTGTCAGTCTGTCTCCAGGGCATAGAGAACACTGTTGTGCCGGTCAGTCTCAGGGGAAGTGTAACATTAACCGCGCTATACAGCTTTTCAGCTCGTGATTATATTATATTGCAGTAAACGCTGTCTGTGTGGAGTTTTCAAAAGTGTAACCACACTTGTGACCACATTTCCGTGTCTCGCTGTGACTTGAAGCTGCAGAGGTGATGTAGTTTGCTCCGTATGCACCACAGCTCTGTGTCAAGTCAATTTATTTATAGAGCATATTTAAAACCAACCTAGGCTGAACAAAGTGCTGTAAAAATGTATATTATTTTATAAAAACAAAGGAAGACAATAAAAATATAGACACAATGAACATCATACAAACAACACACTTCTTTCTATACAAATGTCCCTAAACTAAATCATACGCCAAAGAATAACTTACTTACAGAGACTTAAAGATCTCGGCAGTAGAGGAGGACCTAATATGAATGGGAAGTTTGTTCCAGAGTCTCGGGGCCACAACGGAGAAGGTACAATCACCCTTTGTTTTCATCTGAGACTGTGGAATAGTTGTGTGTGTCGAAGCTGAGTCTCTCTCTCTGTCACACATGCAGAGAAGGCTGAGAAGCTCGCGTACGCCCTCTAAGGCAGTGTTTCTCAAATGGGGGTACGTGTACCCCAAGGGGTACTTTTGAGGACTGCAGGGGGTACGTGTACCCTGAGGGGTACTTTGGAGGACTGCAGGGGTACACTGTTCTTGCCTTCCTTCCTTCGTTCCTTCCTTTTTTCTACTGTCTTCTTATTTCCTCCAAGTTTGTCGAAGTTTTTGTTGTTTTTGTTGCTTTATGTCACTATTTTCGACGTGTTCTTGCCTTCCTTCCTTCCTTCCTTCTTTCCTTTTTTCTATTGTCTTCTTTTTTTCAAAGTTTTTGTCACAATTCCGCCTTCTTCAAAGTTTGTCTTCCTTCTTTCTACTGTTTTTTTTCTGTCACTTTTTATGAAGTTTTTGTCACTGTTATCTAAGGTTTTTATACTATTTTCCACCTATTCTTGCCTTACTTCCTTCTTTCTACTGACTTTTTCCAAATTTTTACATTTAAAAAAGAAAAGTGTTGCCTTTTGTCATTTAAATGTTATTCAGTTACATGGCTGTTGTTTGTTAAATCTATCGCTGGTCAGGGGATACTTGGCCTAAAAACACAATTCAAATGGGGTACATTATTGAAAACGCAATTTTAGGTAAAACCGCAATTTGGCACCACTGCTTTAACATGAATCGATGTTCGGTTTTACCGACGTAATTTGGTTGGTACCATAAAAAGTACTGAGTTTGGTACCCAACCCTACTCTAAACCCAACCTTTACCGCGATAAGGATATTTCCCAAATCTTAACCAAGGTCTCATTTATGCTCGTCATTCATAGCTTCTTATATCTGGATTAAATCGACATGCAACACTTTTGTAAACACCTTGCCACATACTGTATATGAGTCTCTGTTAGCCACTTCACTAATCTGATTACAGTCAGTCAGTTCTCAAGAGCTACATTTCTACATTTTTCTCAACGTTTTTGTTGATTTTATAAAAAAAACAAATTGTTGTTTTTTTGGCGCTTTTTCCAATGTATTTTTTTCACTTTTTGTCAAATTTTTTTATCACCTTTTTTAACAAGTTCTTGTCACCTTTGGCAATGTTTTTAATGTTTTTTTGTCACTTTTTCCGAATTTTTGTCGATTTTTTTGTAGCTTTTCCCAACATTAGTCACTTACATAGGCGGCGCTAGGCTATTTTTAGGGGTGCTGAAGCACCCCTAAAAATCATCTCAGCACCCCTGAAAATAAAGTCCTTATTGTGATAATGTGAGATCGTTTAGTGCTCAAGGTAGTGGCGGTTTTTGGCACGGGCGAACCGGGCAGCCACTTAACTTAAAAAAATATATAAATAATCCTCTGTGCCGCGAAGCGTTTCTCTGTTTTCTATCATTTCACTGTGTGGGGAATTGGCAGATCAGCGCCCCCAGCAGCTGCAGGCGCCCTGCTTGCTGAGAGAGGTCAGCACCCCCTACTTTCACAATGAAATGGACTAGTCCGTCCCACAGTGCGCCGCCAAAATAAACAAACGGTGACAGGAGAAATGGGAAGTACACAGAGACGGAGAAAGACGAGTCTAAACGGTCTAAACCTGTTATGTCAATGGTCTAAACGCCAAAATGAAAAAAAGTTACCCAAGCGGCTCAAATAAAAGAAAAAAGCGAAAAGACATGTTTTCGGGAGTAGCAGGACCTTCATCAGCTCTACTTTGGTAGCCTACACAATGCATTCTCTGTTGATTAGTTGATTACATTTGCCTTCTGGTTGACAGCACAAAGGAGCGAGGAGAATAGAGAGGGAGAAGGGCAGAGAGAGCAAGATGAACAAGGTGAGAAAATGGCTAGGTAGCCTATAAGACATGTATATAGTAGGACTACTGTGTTTTATTTTCTCTTTTATTTGAAGATTATTTTCTAGTTGATTACAAAATGTTTTGTATGTGATTGTCAGTGATATGACAGAGGGAGGGAGATAGAGGGAGAAAGGAGGATGGGGAGAAAGAGAGAAGGATGGAGAGAGAGTGGACAAAGAGAGGGACCTGGAAGAACCAGGTGAGAAAGTGGACATATATTATATGGGCAAAAACACTTAAAACATTCCATTCACATTATATTTACATATGCATTTCATGGAGGACTAGGCTCTTAAGAAAAAGAGATGTTGTGTTTTCCCCATCTGGTTCAGAGGCATTATTAGATTAGATGAAAAAGTTGAAAATCAACAGCAGAAAAAAACATGAATAATCTTGTCTAAAAATATGTTAAGGCTTATTTTACCATTCAAGGTATGTGCAGGGGTGTAGCTCCAAATTCTGGGCCCTGTGAAAGGCATTTTCTATGGGCCCCTCCCTGCAGCCAAAGCTATGAATTCTAGCATATTTTTGGGCCCTCCTCACATGAGGGCCCTGGGCACTCAGTCCCCTTCCCCCCCCCAGTCCAACACCCCTGGGTATGTGTGCTGCAATAATCATGCTTTGTAGTTTCCATCTTTTTTCACAGCAGATGCCTTGAATCTGTTGATAGTTTGTCATTATGGCATATCTCAATCTGTCTATTTCTTTCCCCAAAACTCACAAGAAGTCATGATTTAAGGGTTTAAAAAAAAACATAATCTTACGGGAGCATGCCCCCGAACCCCCCTAGCTTAACTGCTATCAACTTTTCATTAGGGGCTGAGCACCCCCAAAGGTCAGATCCTAGAATCGCCCCTGGTCACTTATATAGTTCTGATATAGCAAATTTTGTAAACGGGTCAAATTTACTTAGATAATGTAATCTGGTGTTTTTAAAGACATGTAGAATATCAACATTCTGTCTCTGGGACAGTCAGTTGAGAATATAACTCAAAGTTGTCATGCTGCATGTGGTCCACATCCACAACCGTTCCACTTCCGGGATTGTTCCGGTGCTGCCGGAAATACCGCCGGATGTCCTTCTTTTCAGCTGGATGTCCGTCACCTTCCTCTTTCTTCAGCTGTGTTGGAAACTGTTCCCTCATTCACTCACTCACTATTCCCTATATAGTGTTTATTAAATAGTGAACCGAAAGACCAAACCAGATTTCAGACACTCACTAAAAACACATCGCTGCGTGACTTGCGTCAGAAGATGCGTCTTTTATTTGTGTGACAAAGGCGGGCGCCCCCAGCATCCTGTAAACCATCTGAAACAAAAAAAAAATTCTAATACGTCCCTGAAACAAACCGCGCACCCAGGAGGATAGTAAAGGTTTTTATATATATATATATATATATATATACATACACTCCCCCTTTTCTTTGCCACTCAGTTCCCCATGTAGTTCACTGCACCTCCAACTAATTAGCCTCAATCAGCCACAGACTTTATTAGACACAGCCCCTTCCCTTTGTTCAAGCCACAATGGAGGAATCCTTGTGAATCCTGCTGGAAATGCTGTGTCTCGTGCCTTGTGGGCGTTATTGAGCTATGTAAGTTGCTCATTTGAATCACTGGTGTAAGAATATGTGCATTTTGTTTATATGCATTGTTAGTTTATTAATTACAGGCCAGAGATAATTATGTATTGACTTTGTAGGCTACCTAGCTTATTTCCTGCATTCCAAGTTCTTGTGTAAATGTTTGATTGTCATTCAAATTAATTGTGGCCTTGTACTGTGGCATTATGGAGCTAATTGTATCCCATATCCTTTTCCCTCTTAGAAACCACACAGACTTACTCCAATAATCAATAAAGAAAGAAATTGTGGAATTAAAAGTGACTATATATATATATATATATATATATATATATACATAGTAATTTTTTTTAACGAGTTAAATATTGAAAAATGAACGCAAAAATGAACGCGTTAATTTTGACAGCCCTATATATATATATATATATATATGAGTCAGTACTACTCCAGTCCAGATAGTGGTGGTAATGCACCTGAAGCTGTAACTGACAAAAAAAATAATTTTAGGTTCAGTTACAACACTTCAGCTAACTAGCTATTAACACACACATGCATAAAATATTACACATGGAAGACTTGCAACATTGGTCACTCATCTCTTCATCTTTTTTCTGTGCTCCTCTACACTGTTATGCATCTATGATCTGCTCTCTGTGTGTTACTATCTGTGCATGTAGCAGAGCTTATTCTTTATTCCATCCAGCTGAACTTCAGGTAATTATCACAGACCCTGGTTGTGTGTCAGTAAGGAAGACGGTCTATCATGTGTTTTGTTTGTTTCACTCAAACATTATAAGTCACACCTAAACTTAACTTCCTCTAACAGACAGAACAAAAATAAGTGTCCGGTCCAACAACAGTTCCTGTGTCAGAGAGGTGTGAATGCAGCTATAAACAGATATGTTTATTTCCTCAATATCAGGAAAGAAACAGCTTTACTTTTCTTTAACATACTTTTATAAAGTTTATCTGAAGGGTTTCATAATTCTAATTCCCAAACGACTGAATGCTGAAATTCGAATCATATTTTAAGTTAAGTGGGACTTTTCATCTAACAGTAACAAATGTATAATGGTGTGGATCTGTCTCATTGGTTTGTGCTGCAGCCACTTCCTGTGTTAAAGGAGTGACCAACTTAAAGACAGACAGTGAGACGGAGAATACGTTCAGTTCAGTTTTTAGTTTGTCAAGATGTCTGCAGATACTGTCGCTGCTCCACGTTTGAGCCTGAATGTGAGATATAACAGAAATGTCCAAGAGAACAGTGGAGAGGAAGAGGAGAGTCAGGTGAAGATCTTAGAGGATGAAGAGCATCACGCTGATCTCAGGCCACAAAGAGCCAGTAAGTCTGAAATGATGATTGTTGTAAAGGGGAAGTTCATCTCAGTTTCTGTAGCTTTATTAAAACTAGATATTGAGTGTTAATTCACAATGAATATATCAATCCATCATTAGTCACCATTAACTCTGGGTCATTATCAGGTGTCCTGGTGCTTTAATATGGTGCGTCGTGAGTTATTCTTATTGTTCAATCTTCAAACAAACATAATAAAACATGTTCTGGATGTATTGTGTCTCCGTAGGACCACACACTCAAAACAACCTTTCAGCCAACAACAGAAGGTGTTTCAAAGCTACTGCAGTGACTCTGGGAGGGTTTGTTCTTCTGATATTGGCTGGACTCTTCATTCGCTGTGAGTATTTGTTTTAATACAAACTGTCATATAGATATAACACAACCCTGTTAGTTTTTTTACGGCTGCCTAGATGAGGAAACATGTGATTCAACAAGCTATTCACATTTGGCTTCCCTTCCTCTGTCACAGTCAGGCTCATTACAATATACTTATATATACAGTACAGGCCAAAAGTTTGGACACACCTTCTCATTCAATGCGTTTCCTTTTTATTTTCATGACTATTTACATTGTAGATTCTCACTGAAGGCATCAAAACTATGAATGAACACATATGGAATTATGTCGTTAACAAAAAAGTGTGAAATAACTGAAAACGTCTTATATTTTGGATTCCTCAAAGTAGCCACCCTTTGCTTTTTTGATAGCGCTGTAAACCCTTGGTGTTCTCTCAATGAGCTTCACGAGGTAGTCACCTGAAATGGTTTTACCTTCACAGGTGTGCTTTGTCAGGGTTAATTAGTGGAATGTTTTCCCTTATTTATGGGGTTGGGACCATCAGTTGTGTTGTGCAGAAGTCAGGTTGATACACAGCCGACAGCCCTATTGGACAACTGTTAGAATTCATATTATGGCAAGAACCAGTCAGCTAAGGAAAGAGAAATGAGTGGCCATCATTACTTTAAAGCGCCCATATTCTGCTCATTTTCAGTTCATAACTGTATTTTAAGGTTGTACCAGAATAGGTTTACATGGTTTAATTTTCAAAAAACACCATATTTTTGTTGTACTGCACAGCTCTCTCTCACTGATGCAGATCCTCTTTTCACCTGGTTTCTGTTTTAGCTACAGAGTGAGACCTCTTTTCATCTTCTTCTTCTGTACTATCTTTGATTGCACTCGCACATGCTCAGTAGCTCAGATGTAGATCATGTCAGCTAGCTAACTCTAGAGACAGTAAAAGAAAGCCTGTTTCTCCAACTTTGGTCAGTTCCAAGGCAGGATTAGCTGGGAGACTTCTAAATGAGGGTGCACATGTAAGTAGTTCTTTTGTAGATTATGGTGAACTTGTGTGTGTTGTAGCAGTGCTTTGCTATTGAAAACGACATAGCATGCTAGCGCTAGCGTTAGCATGCTAACGCTAACGCTACGAGCTAACGGTTGTGGTTAGCCAGCTCATTTCGGAGTGTGACGTCACAGTCCGAGCCGATTTTTGAACAGCTCACCAGGAGACTGAAGGCAGGACACATTGGAAACCGTATCTCACTTAAAACAGCATGGATGGATTTTTTTCAAAGTTTGTATGTGTGTGGAAGCACCAGAGACACAAAAGAACACCCCAAATCCCAGAAATTGATTTTTTTTTTTTGATTTTCATAATATGGCCACTTTAACAAATGAAGGTCAGTCAGTCCGGAAAATTGCGAAAACTTTGACTGTGTCCCCAAGTGCAGTCGCAAAAACCATCAAGCGCTACAACACATGAGGACCGCCCCAGGAAAGGAAGACCAAGAGTCTCCTCTGCTGCTGAGGATAAGTTCATCCGGGTCACCAGCCTCAGAAATCGCAGGTTAACAGCAGCTCAGATTAGAGACCAGATGAATGCCACACAGAGTTCTAGCATCAGACACATCTCTAGAACAACTGTTAAGAGGAGACTGCGCGAATCAGGCCTTCATGGTCAAGTAGCTGCTAGGAAACCACTGCTAAGGAGTGGCAACAAGCAGAAGAGATTTGTTTGGGCCAAGAAACACAAGGAATAGACATCAGACCAGTGGAAATCTGTGCTTTGGTCTGATGAGTGCAAATTTGAGATCTTTGGTTCTAACCGCCGTGTCTTTGTGCCTGGTTTCCACCGTGAAGCATGGAGGAGGAGGTGTGATGGTGTGGGGGTGCTTTGCTGGTGACACTGTTGGGGATTTATTCAAAATTGAAGGCATACTGAACCAGCATGGCTACCACAGCATCCTGCAGCGACATGCCATCCCATCCAGTTTGCGTTTAGTTGGACCCCAAACACACCTCCAGGCAACTGAAAATGTCTTTCTAACCTAAAATCTAAACATCCAAACATCATATAGTGAAGACCTCTGTTAAGCCACCCCTCTAAATGTATCTTTTAGTATGGCCATAGTTGAAAAGAGGACATCATTAACAGTCACACCATTGTCTCACCTTCCCCTCTGCTCTCTGTTCTTAACATTAGCCTAAACAACACTTTTATCTCAGGAGACAGAAACCTACGTAGTTCTCACTGTTGTAAACAGTCATCGACCTTCTCCACTTCTATCTAAACAAAAAGTCAACAATGTGAGAGGCTAGTGTCTCTCCAAAAATAAAGCTTCTAGGCTAAGAGTTCATGGCTGCAGCTGTCCCTCTCTGGTCTTTAAGAGTCTACAAAGAAGGAACAGCTTTCTATGGAGGTTTTAAACAATCTTTAAGCAAATGGTTAAAATCATTAATCAATAATGGTTAAAATAAAATTTGCCACCACAGTCCACCCTTTTGATTACAAAATAATCACAAAAAAAAATGTTTACCCTTAAAGATTCAAACCTTATTAAATAATTAATCACATAATCAAACTTATGGATATAATTGTCTATTGCTGAAATACTGTTTTTAAAAGAGGTACAAAAAAAAACCTTTTTTAATTGTAGCAAGCTTTCACGTCTAAGTAAAAATCATTAAAACAAAATTTTAATCAGTCTTACACATTATCAGAAACAATGTCCAAGACCTCATCATCATATCTGGACATACGAAACAAGTCAGAGGACTCAGTGTTCTGAAGTGCCTGATACTGTATCATGTTTACCATGCAGATGGAGGAAATCATTTTCTTGACAAGTGGGATTATGCAGCATACACAGATCAGGAAACCAAACATCAAAGTTATTAGTGGTGCAACAAATCTAGCTAACCAAGCTTTCCATTCCCCTTGAAAACCCCAGGCCCACCAGTCCCATCCTGCATAGTGTTCTGGGACGTCCTGTGCTTTGAGGTTAGTCAAAAGTAGGTTCAAGTGGTGAATGGTGTCAGTGATGTTTCCTGAAATGTCTGGGATGAATGTGCAACAGTGTGTTCCAATGATGTGACATAATCCCCCCTGTGCTGCTAGCAATAGGTCCAATCCCATCTGATGCTGCATTAGCATGTTTCTCATAGCTCGCATAACAGGAGGAAATTCTCCAAACCCTGAAATCATCATAGCAGTCAAATTCTCAAGACTTTCCTGAACCTGATCAATATTATGTGCATTTTTCACTGTCCAATACCAAGGAAAGAATCCTGCTGCAAATTTAGTTCCTGGGCTGGAAACCTCTCTCTTTTCTCTAGTAGAAACATCAGATGTGGGCACATACATGGGGTAGTGGTGAGTTGTATGCACAAGGGAAGTCATAACTGTAATGGCAGGTGTCAAATATATCATATTCAGAAAGACGGAATACGTCAGAAGGCTCAATCATTTTTACCATAAGAATGAAGTGAACTCTTTTTCTTGATTAGGGTAATAACATAGCAAACACAAAAAAACAAATCCTAAGACCAAACATAATCTGCTAAAAACCCTAGACCTGAATGTCACTGGTTAATGTCACATTAGACTACTGCCTTATAATTTGTGTAAAGAATGTGTTATGTATATAAACATTAAAATAAACTGGTGTGAAGTGTGAACATTTACTAATTTCATATCTACCCATACGGCGAAGTCAAATTTTCCATAAAGCTGATAATTAAATTATGCAATGCCATCAAATGCTTCCCCCCTTTGGTTATTTTAATATAAATCAATTGAAACACGCTCAGTGCAATTATCAAAGCTCTCACAGAGTGAAAGTTGAGAAGAATCAGAATCAAACTGAACCCTCCTTGTCTCTAACATCATTAAGTGCTGTCAGAGCACAAATAAAATTCAGTTATTCTATGTGTGTGGTTTCACTGGAAACAGAAATCATAACCTACATCACGTGTACATTTCCTAACTAAACCCAAGTCATTCCTTAGTAGAAAATGTATCTATTAGATAATCTTTCAAGAGTCTTAGTCAAACGTGGTGTTTATACGTGTCATCAAAATGTGGAAGGTGAAATTACTTCAATGTAATAAAAGATCCACAAGGAACTTTTCCTAAGTTCTAAAGCACACAACAAAATGGCCTAGGTCTTTATACTTAACTTTGTTCAATATTAACAATATTGCTGTTTAGGAATAATTTACTTTCTTTATCAATAATCTATCAGTTGAGTTTGTGTGGATGTGCATGAGGAACCACATAAAGTACAAAACCCCAATTTAGTAGCATTTGTATGCCAAACATCCCTTTGCCTATTATCGGAGTTAATCATTACAGTAGTATTAGCTCTGTACTCGTACTTATTGTATTCCAACCACCATTTTCTCATTGATATGGAAAGTAGTGAACGCATCACCCGTCTTTTCCTCCAGTCACCCTAGTGTGTTGGTGTATGTAAATGTTGGGAGGAATGGTTACACTTGATTTATCATACTTTTCTCTCATCAAAAATAAAATGCAAAAACCATAAATGCAATAGAAAGTCATAATAATCACACTACAAATGTGGAATAACCCCCCATGTTCTTCTTGAAGGGTACCTGTTGCAGTCCTTTCTGTCCATCTGCTCCGTGTGTGTGTGTGTGTGTGTGTGTGTGTGTGTGTGTCAGAGCACACTGCTCTGAGTCACAGAGGAATGTGTGTGTTCAGAGAGAGGTGGTGTGTCCTCTACAATCGTGAAGTGTATTCTGCTGTCACTGTCAGAGAATGTACTTTGGTTGTCAGAGAAGAGATCAGTATCACTGCTGTCTTCTGAAAAGATGTTAAACAGCAGGCTACAATACCAATATGTAGCTTCTGGTTTTTCCTCCTTGGAAAAACTTCTCGTTTTCCTCCTCTCTCAATGTGTTGCAAACAGTGAGAAAAACTCCAGTTTTCCCCGATTGATTTCAGAGATAGCACAGAAACGTCGTCTGTCAGGCTGATCTCTGAATCGATTTCCCTCGTAGGTGACTCAGCAGAAGATCTGCTCGTCACTTGTTGCAGGTTGTAGAAAAACCTGTCCTCCTCTTCTCCTCCAGAACCTTTTGTAGTGATGCGTGTATCCAGGTGACTCTCCCTGGAACCTTTCACTGCCCTGTGTCACTGGAACGATCGCGATGGTCTCTTTCACCGTCTATCTGCCAATCCTTCCTCCTGAAGTTGTTATCACCACGGAATCCCCAGGCTTGACACCTGGATTCTCATGGCCAAAAGAGCAGAAGAAAATTCTCACGCAATATCCTACCCTAACCTATCATTTCCCTTATACTGCCGTGGAAGAAATAGGTGGTTTTATTATGGGCCTCTCCCTACCTATGTATAAATAAAGAAAAAAAATCTTTAGAGCAAAATTCTTTTGAGCAAATCGGAACCAATAAAACAAAAATGATTACTATTGCATCCCCTTACACTACTGTGTCAATCAGGGGGTAGATGATCCTTTTGTTTACAGTTGAACTATCAATTTTGTCAATTTTGTTCTCAGCTAAGCAGATTTTTTCTTTAAATGTACAGTTGTTAACTATTCTATCACTTTGGTTATTCAAGGTCTTTTAAACTGGAGCTACAGTGATGTCACAACAAGTGTTTCAAACGTCTTTAGAAAAATTATTTAACACAAGTTATTTCCCTTGCTACTTTATTAAACCCGTTATTTATCATTGCTATACTATATCCCTCCTTTTTGAGACATGACAAAGCTCATGACTCAAAAGCAATATAAATAATCTGTTTAATATTCTAATCCTTAACATTGTTCTAGGTTTTACAGCAAATCCTGTTTATCAGTAACCAAAGTTCAATGAATAATTTCTTAAGGAGAATTTTCACCACAGTAAAGTTTTCAACGTCAACATCAACTAATTTAGTTAAAACAATTTGTGATATAGCAACTCAAAAACTCATTAGAGTATGACATGAAACGTACTGCTTTTAGGATTAAATCTCATTTAAACCTTCATTTATTCAATATCACCATTAAACTGAGACGAATTACCCAAAATACATTGTTTATGTCATTTTTTTTTATCTCCAGTTTACAAACCAAAGTAACACTAATTACTATCTGCTAGTTCCAAGAATCATTACAAATTAAAGTTTTTAGCTGTCTAAAGCACACCTAATCACGTGTACTTTGAACATCTATTTATCCAAATCGTTACCTGTTACGGGAAACATATCACATATTTTTCATTAAACCAAAATTTCACTTGTACTACTGTACTACTCATGTTTGCTTTTAGCTTGTGCCTTATCTGTGTGGTGTGTGTGTGTGTGTGTCTCCTCCTCTGGCTGTCCTCTGTCAAAGAAAGAAGGATCTCTCCAGGGTACATACAGTATAAACACACTGTTATTCTTTCTGTAATTTATGGCATCATTAATTAACAACTCAATGTATTCCTGAAAGGTGTGTCAAGGTGTACAGCTTACCATCACCCAGAACTATAAAACGATATTTACTGTCTTTTCTACTGGAACTCTGAGGAAAGAAAAACGTTAGACGAAACAACAGAGAATCAGAACCTTTAACATTCCCTGCAGAATGTTATGTTTAGCTGTGGGAGACATTAGGTGCTCGAGCATAGACCCTCTGCATTTACTGCTTGAAGGTCCTGAATGAAACAAACTTTAACATTTGTAATAAAAATGATTCTTCTTATTTATGTTACTTGAGAGAATAAGTGTACGTGTTGGAGAATCTAAACATGGAACTATAAACCCCATCCGTCAATAAAGAGTTAAAAACACGGTCGGATTTCTGTCGATTACTTCCTGTTTTAGCGTGTACTGATGTTTCTGGGGCCTGTAGTCCGAACGCAGCTTGATGACTACAGGTTAACAATTTGTCTATCAATCCACGTCACATTTGTGTGTTTTGCCCAGAGATTACGCTGTACCTGAGACAAAAGGTGGTGAAACATCAGTAGATAAAATGTCGTTTTTACCGTGTGAATATGCATCTATTGTAGTCACAGGTTCACTGAATATGTAAAACACTGTGAATACAAGGCCTACGCTGTCGTATAGGTTTTCTATAGTCTCCTGTCGATGGAGACAAATAAAACATTATCAGTAATGTCAGTCCAGTCAGTCAATTTTTACAAATAGTCACAAAGTGTCCTACGTCTGTCTCCTCTTCTGTTGGAGACAAAGAAACATGAATGTGAGCTTTTGAGTTAGAATTTCTGAAAAACGTATGTAGTTTATCAGTCAAGGTGACAGCCACTGGACATGCGTATATGCCAGTAGACAAAAGAAAACTCATACTCGTCCTTTGATTTGTTCAAAAAAAACTTTTTTAACGCAATCTTCATCAGGGTCAAAAGGTGACAAAAGGAATGCATGTAATATTTGTGATTCCTTCAACTTAACTACAGGTGTCCCAATTTGTTACCGTAATCAGGAGATTAACAGACTGACATGGTATAACAAATACGTACTTTTAGGCTGCAACAAAAATATGTCAGCCAAAGAGTGATTTTTATCAAACCGCACAACTTTAAAGCCAGTGGGCAAAAGAATAAACATTCCTAAGACCCGTGGGTGAAAGAATGTCTTCAATTTCAAATAGACATTTTCAAATGCAATCTGCATAACAAATTTACAGGACACTCAGATGGAAGGGAGAAAGAAACAATGAACATTTTCCTTTCATATCTAGTTCAGGATCCTAAGGATCTGAATATGCTCAAATCATAAGGATGGTGAACTCCTCTGAGATAACCATTCTCCTAACCATTTCTCTAAGGGAAAAAAACCCTAGTTTACCAGAGAGCTTCTGATTTGAAGAACAAAACTTCACTAAACCCAAATTGTTGCTCCCGAATCAAAAAAAAAAATCCAATTTTCTTCCCTTGTATAATTAACACCATGGTTGGCAATTTGTATACACACCAGACAAACACATTGAATACTTGGACATATTTTCCAAAAGTTATTTCTGTTTGTCGTGCTGTTTTTGCGTCTCATTTGATCTGTCTATCGTGTGGGGAGTGTTTGTAGCGTGCAGAAAGCATGTCTTCATTGCAAGCATGTGTATGTACGTGTATGTCTGTATGAACTGTTTTTAGGGATCTGGCAGTCCCAGCATCGGGGAAGACAGTTTCATATTCACGAACGCTTCAATAGCCTTGGCAGCAAAAGTCTTACAGTGACCTCAGGAACGTGTACAGACATTCTAGGTGACCGGCTCAAGTAAAAATCTAATCGTTAACACTAAACTGAACAAGCTGCTATTCTGTTCATTTTACATGAAAACAGCACTGCACCAAAAACCTTTTCCTGAGGGATAAAAAGCAGATGCAGCCTTGAGTGATGTATTGGTTGTCAGGTTTCATGCAGTCAGAGGCAGGGCTGATTACAGACGGCGCCTCAGTGAGGTCATTTTAGCCACACAGTAATTAACGTGGTTACGTCAGTTGAACATTAGGAGAAATTCTCAATCCGTCAGGTGTTGAGGTTAAACCAATGTTAAAAGTGCACCTTAAATCACTACCTAAACCAAATAAGTGGAACCTTCATACACCAAGAATTGTTTTTTTCCATGTACAGGAGAGAGGAACAGAGAATTGTTCTCTTACTGTTTGATCTGTAACCCCAATTGACAATTGTGCCAATTGTCAAATCTTTGGCTCTAATAATCAAGTTATGTGAGTGGAACCTCTTTAACTTTACATTCAGTAGTAGGCATTTTCTTCTAGGTTTCAGAAGATAACATACTATAATGGTTTAACTGAATAGATTATTTTTCCAGATCCTTTCTAACCTATCAATTGTCCCTAATAGCAAAAACAAAAACAGTGTATCAGTGCAAAGCATTTCTTCATTGCATGAAGCGAGTGTGTGTGTGTGTTAGCACTACCTTCTTTATCAGCTGTTGGACTTAGTCAAACTGAGGGACAAGTGTTGTTCTTTGTCGGAGGTGTTTTTTGCTTTTCTTCGGGCATTTACCTACCCAATGTCCAAAGTCCTTGCAGTACAAACACTGGTCTCGGTTTTCTTTCTACTTCTTCTAAAATCTTGCTTTAACATTCTCAGTGTCTTTGTACACAAAGATCCGTTTCTCGGAAAGCCAAAGCTTTATGACCAGTTATGACAGACATCGCAAACAATCCGGTCCATATTTATGAGTCATTTCACCCACTATGGGTCCAGTTGCATCACTGGAACGGGAAATTTTGTTTCCCATAATTGATTCTTGGACTTTATAGTATACTATGTCTTGGTCGATGTGATCGTCACCACACCGCGAGGTTATTTGTTCGGGAAACTTGCGTGAAAACCCGTGTACAGCCCTGCGGACAAAATCAACTTAATAGTCAAATAACTCAACCTATTTAGTATGTTTTGCCTTGTTGCAGTCTGTCTCTAAATAATCAAGAGGCTCTCTTAGAGTAATGTTACAACCCAGACCGTCCTGCAGGTTGTCCTTAAAGGGTCCAGAACTTGTTTAGAGTTTAGACTATTTGTTTTTTGCTCGGGAAACTTGTATGAAAAACCCGGTGCGACCCTGCAGTCAAAAATCTCTTAAATAGTTAACTATTTTATTTACCCTGCAGTCCGCCTCTTTAATCAGTAAAAGTGCTATCAGTTTCGTAGATTAATTCTTTAGGCCTTGCCTACTGTTCTGCCAGTTCTCTTACTGGTCTTGTCCGTCAATCAATTGTCTTATCACCATATGAGAATTCAATCATAAATATGCCCGACGTTGTCCGTGTCTGCCAAAAGATGTCATTCATAACCTCAGTTATCTTTGTCCTATCTAATGACCCAAAAAAAAATACCCAGTTACTCACTTCCCAAAAGTCAGGATTAGTTTCATTTATTCTCTTTAGTTAAGAGAATGATTTCGCCAATTATTCATTACTTAATTCGTTCAGCAACGGTTGCTTGTTTAGAATGTTCTTCAAAACCTTGAATTCACAATCCAATTGTAATTAATCAATTTGATCTTACCGTGCTGCTTGAAATCTCTTCCTGTTCGTTTTTGACGGAGTGGAAAACAGTCAAGAGCGCTCCGTGGTCCTGACCCTCTTCTCTCTGAAAAACCTTTTAAAGGTTAGAGGTATGAGGCAGGTGATTTTTAATCCCTGTATAGCCAGTCATCAGCGACCCAACGGAGCTCTTTTCTCTGTTAACTCATCCGTCCTGCCGACAACGCCAAATTGTGGTGGAAGATTTCCTTGAAGCAGCAGCGTTTAGAAATATCAATGATCAAATAATCTCGAATAAGGACCGTTTGAGAATTAAACCAAAGTTTGGTCTTTGAGTATTTATTTACATTTGCAAATGGAGAAAACACAGTTTCAAAGGTACACGCAGCACAACTGAAAATGTCTTTCTAACCTAAAATCTAAACATCCAAACATCATATAGTGAAGACCTCTGTTAAGCCCCCCCTCTAAATGTATCTTTTAGTATGGCCATAGTTGAAAAGAGGACATCATTAACAGTCACACCATTGTCTCACCTTCCCCTCTGCTCTCTGTTCTTAACATTAGCCTAAACAACACTTTTATCTCAGGAGACAGAAACCTACGTAGTTCTCACTGTTGTAAACAGTCATCGACCTTCTCCACTTCTATCTAAACAAAAAGTCAACAATGTGAGAGGCTAGTGTCTCTCCAAAAATAAAGCTTCTAGGCTAAGAGTTCATGGCTGCAGCTGTCCCTCTCTGGTCTTTAAGAGTCTACAAAGAAGGAACAGCTTTCTATGGAGGTTTTAAACAATCTTTAAGCAAATGGTTAAAATCATTAATCAATAATGGTTAAAATAAAATTTGCCACCACAAAGCTCATCAAGAGAATGCCAAGACTGTGCAAAGCAGTAATCAGAGCAAAGGGTGGCTACTTTGAAGAAACTAAAATATAAGACATGTTTTCAGTTATTTCACACTTTTTTGTTAAGTACATAATTCCATATGTGTTCATTCATAGTTTTGATGCCTTCAGTGAGAATCTACAATGAAAATAGTCATGAAAATAAAGGAAACTCATTGAATGAGAAGGTGTGTCCAAACTTTTGGCCTGTACTGTATATACTTCGACTGTCTGAGTATCTCCACCTACGGCTTAACAACTCATCTCACATCTTTTGCAATCATGCGCCATATTTTTTTTTCATAAGCCAATCAGAGCAGGCTGGGCTTTTACAGGAGGGGTCTTAAAGAGACAGGCGCTAAAACAGAGGATGTTTTGGTTTTGGTTCTTGTTCTCGCTTGATACTTAAGTTAAGAAGTCAGTGATCCTCTATTTACTATTTACAACACCTCAACATATAGAACAGGTTAAAGGACAGACACACCAAATAACTACATTCCAGTTTGAAATAATGAGTGCTATTTCATTATGCACAGGATATATAACTACATTCTGTGTTTAGCTTAAAGCAGAATTATTTGGTGCTGTTGGTCTGTTTCTTATTTTGTTGTGGTTGTCACCGGATATTTATTTAGTATATTTGCTCCTTTATAGTTCAAATTTGTATACAATTCTTAGTTGTTTTATTTTTTACCTTTCTTTATGTTTTTATTTCTGTCCCGCTGCAACACCAGATTTCTCCTCTGGGGATCAATAAAGGCTCACCTTATCTTAAATTTCAGGCATTTTGCTGCAGACCAGATACGAGATGCTGCAGACCAGAAATGACCAACTGAGCAACAATTACACTCAGCTCCAGAGAAAAGTTTCAGGTAAGAAAGTTTTAAATCAACATAGTACAGGATCCAACTTCACACTGTCTATTAAGCATAAATAATCTCATATTGTCATATTTTCATCTATTGCTGTTTTTCCTAAGAGATTTCCGTCAACGACAGTCAGTTAGAGAGCAGCTATCAAACACTGAGTCAGCTACAGGATGAAGTAAAGCAGCTGAAGGACAGAATTAAAGGTGAGAAAAGATTTAAAACCGAAAATTCCTGTATTTTACCAATTAACATTATATGGCTTGACTGTGTCTTCACTTTTGATTGTAACTGTTTAATGCTGTTGAACTTTTTCGCTGATGATGTAAATATTTCAGAGACAGTCACTTGAGATATCAAACCTGAGAGAAACTATTTACAAATTATTTACAGAATAAACATGAAAGGGAAACGTGGCAGAGGCAAGAAAGATCTTTAACTCAACTAAGTCTTATTAATTTGACATTTTTTTGTCATTAAGAGATGCGGTGTCCTGATGGATGGACGATATTTGGATGCAGTTGTTACTTCAAATCTAAAGAGGAGAAGACTTGGTCTGGAAGCAGAGATGACTGTCGGCAGAGAGGAGCAGATCTGGTCGTAATAAACGACGAAGAGGAAAAGGTGAGTGTGTTTGTTTCTGAGTGAGTGATCTCAGAGAAAAAGACATTCAACAGAAATGTTTAAATATGTTTAACAGAATTTAAAATGTTTGGAAAACACCTAGAAATGTTAAAATGCATTCTTATAAAATTAATGTTAACTGTCTTGAGCAGTAACCGTGCACTTCCTCATGTGTTCTCTGTTTCTCTGCTGAGTATAAATGTCTTTCTTCACTTTCCTCCATTACTAATGTGTGTTTACTGTCATGCTGTTGGGTCCAGTCCTCAGTGTGTGGTGGACCGAGGGATCCCTCTTGTGTTTGTTGTGGCTGATGAAGTCACAAGATGACTTTACTACAACAGAAATGCTGAACTGTGAACAGAGAAATGATTGTTGTCTCTTATCAACTTCTAGAAGTTTGTTACTGAGCTGAGTAAGGATGGAGAGTCCTGGATTGGTCTACGGTATATAAGGACACCGAGAGGATGGGAATGGATGGATGGATCAGCGCTGACAGAAACGTGAGACATTTTTCCATTAAAGTCACTGTTTGTCACTAAACTAATTATGTTTTAAATAGAAGGATGCTGAGTTGAAGCAGAGAGAGAGAGATAGAGAGAGAGAGAGAGAGAGAGAGAGAGAGAGAGAGAGAGAGAGAGAGAGAATCTGGGAAATGCTGCATAACTAAATATGAGCATCAGTCCCATGGATGACGTGTTAACATGAAGCTGGAGAGACGCGGTGTAGAGTCAGCTTTGAGAGAGAGAGATTTAAGTATTGAACAAGGTTTCAATATTTCATTGGAAGGCGTTACAGATTGCATCGATTTACAAAACTGAATCTTAAAGGTCCCATGACATGGTGCTCTTTGGATGCTTTTATTAGACCTTAGTGGTCCCCTAATACTGTATCTGAAGTCTCTTTAATATAGACCTTAGTGGTCCCCTAATACTGTATCTGAAGTCTCTTTTATATAGACCTTAGTGGTCCCCTAATAATGTATCTGAAGTCTCTTTTATATAGACCTTAGTGGTCCCCTAATACTGTATCTGAAGTCTCTTTTATATAGACCTTAGTGGTCCCCTAATACTGTATCTGAAGTCTCTTTTATATAGACCTTAGTGGTCCCCTAATACTGTATCTGAAGTCTCTTTTATATAGACCTTAGTGGTCCCCTAATACTGTATCTGAAGTCTCTTTCCCAAAATTCAGCCTTGGTGCAGAATTACAGCCACTAGAGCCAGTCCCACAATGAGCTTTCCTTAGGATGTGCCATTTCTGTGTCTGTAGCTATTGAGGAGGAGAGAGGAGGGGGGGCAAGGTGGAGGGTGGGGATGTGGTCTTGACCAACTGCCACTTTGCTCGTTTGAAAGCCATGATGTCTCTCTCTCTCTCATGGGTGGGCCAAATTCTCTGGGCGTGCAAAGCAAAGAAAGGGGAGGTAACCTTGCTCCTTATGACCTCATAAGGAGAAGATTCCTGATTGGTCCATCTGAGCTTTCAATTTCTCAAAGGCAGAGCAGGATACCCAGGGCTCGGTTTACACCTATCACCATTTCTAGCCACTGGGGGACCATAGGCAGGCTGGGGGGACTCATATTAATGTTAAAAAATACCTCATGAAGTGAAAGGTTCATGTCATGGGACCTTTTTTATTTTATTTAATTAGTTTATTCGTCAGGGACAATGTACAAAATACATAATCTTACGAAAAGATGTTTTGTACCAGAGTTAGCTAATGCTAATGCTAGTTTCCATCTCCAGTCTCCGTGCAGGTGCACACAATATTAAAACATTACATTACAAATAACTGTCAGTAGTACTAACAAATACATGCAAGATTAGTTAAACACTAATCAGATATTTGATTTTAAAGGAGTTTATAAAATTATTTTAATAATTACAGATAAAATAAATATTTGAAGTGAAATTCTATGGACCCATGGAGGTGATATGGAGAAGAAAGAAAAAAAGAAAGTAAAAAAAGAAGGGGAAAAAAAGTGATGGAGGAAAAAAATATCAGTTTCAACTTTCAAGTGTTTTTTTTTTTTTTACTCCATGTCAACTCGGGGGCTCCTTAAAATTCAACTGTTTATTTGAAACTAACAACAATCAGGAGTTTCAGCTGTTTGATAAAAGAACATTTCATTTGTCTGACAGGTTCTGGGCAGCAGGACAGCCTCTCTATAACGGTTACTATGCTGCATGCTGCGATCAACAAGGAAAATGGACACAAGGATATTATTCTGATAAGAACTGGATCTGTGAGAAAAAGATTCTCTGAACTCTTTGATGACAGACAGGTGTGTAGTGTTGGGATCAGCTTTGTCAAATCAGACCAATTCTTCAACATTTACTCAGCTGTTTATTCTGTGTTGCTAAGTAACCTGGATTACAGAGATATTGTTCCTCTGCCCTTCATAGTGCACAATCTGTTTAGAAGTCATGTGTACTTACTCTGTAGTCGTACTGGATTATTATGATAAAAGATAATAAAAACATGGATTAGCAGGTTGTCTTTACCTTGGTTTCTGTAGTTGATCCTGTATTTGTATCTTATTCAATTTTAACCTGTTTTTATATTCTCTCTCTTTCATGACAGTTTTTTATTGCTCTTTAATGTTTGATGTAAAGCGTTTTGAATTGACTTGTTGCTGAAATGTGCTGTAGAAATAAAGATGCCTTGCTCTACAACCTCCAGCCTGTCAGTCTGTCTCCAGGGCATAGAGAACACTATTGTACATGTCTGTCTCATAGGAAGTGTAACGTTTACAGCACTACGGCTGCTTTTCGGCTCGTGATTATATTATATTGCAGTAAATGTGGAGTTTTGAAAAGTGTAACCACACTTGCAACCACATTTCTGTGACTCTCTGTGATTTGAAGCTGCAGAGGAGACGTAGTTTGCTCCGTCTGCACCACAGCTCTGTGTGTGTCGGAGCTGAGCCTCGCTCTCTGTCAAACATGCAGAGAAGGCGGAGAAACTCACACTTACGTACGTGCTCTAAAGTACCGAAAGTTGGTACTGATTGATTTAATATTAATCCGTCTTTGGTTTTAACAACGTCATTAAGTTGGTACCCTAAAAAGTACTGAGTTTGATACCCAACCCTACTCTAAACCCAACGATAACTGTTGGCTTTTCTGTGATAAGGATATTTCCCAATTCTTAAGCAAACTCTCATTTACCCTTGTAATGTCAAGTGTCTTATGTCCAGATTAAATTTAGTTGCAAAAGTTTCCTTAACACCTTGCCACATACTGTTTATGAGTCTCTGTTAGCCACGTCACTAATCTGATTACAGTCAGTCAGTTTTCCAGAGCTACGTGTAAATCAGAGTCAGTACTACTCCAGTCCAGATGGTGGTGGTAATGCACCTGAAGCTGTGACTGACAAAAAAAAAGAGCCACAAAAGAAATAACTTGTGCATTTTACATTCAGATACAACTACAATACTTTAGCTAACTACTCTTCCAAACATATGGAAGACTTGCAACATTGGTCACTCATCTCAGATCTGTTTGTCTGTGCTCCTCTACACTGTTATGCATCTATGATCTGCTCTCTGTGTGTTACTAGCTGTGCATGTAGCAGAGCTTATTCTTTATTCCATCCAGCTGAACTTCAGGTAATTATCACAGACCCTGGTTGTGTGTCAGTAAGGAAGATGGTCTATCACGTGTTTTGTTTGTTTCACTCAAATATTAAAATTCACACCTATACTTCATTTCCTTTAACAGGCAGAACTAAAATAAGTATCCGGTCCAACAACAGTTCCTGTGTCAGAGATGTCTGAATGCAGCTATGGACAGATATGTTTTTTCCTCAATTTTACAGTCAGGAAGAAACAGCTTTACTTTACTTTAAGATACTTTTATGAAGTTTATCTGTAGGGTTTCATAATTCTAATTCCAAAATGACTGAATGCCTAAATGTAAGCGTATTTTAAGTTAAGTGGAACTTTTTATCTAACAGTAACATATGTATTAGGATGTGCATCTGTGTTAGTGGTTTGTGCTGCAGCCACTTCCTGTGTTAAAGGAGTGACCAACTTAAAGACAGACAGTGAGACGGAGAATACGTTCAGTTCAGTTTTTAGTTTGTCAAGATGTCTGCAGATACTGTCGCTGCTCCACGTTTGAGCCTGAATGTGAGATATAACAGAAATGTCCAAGAGAACAGCGGAGAGGAAGAGGAGAGTCAGGTAAAGATCTTAGAGGATGAAGAGCATCACACTGATCTCGGGCCACAAAGAGCCAGTAAGTCTGAAATGATGATTGTTGTAAAGGGGAAGTTCATCTCAGTTTACGTGTGTCTTTATAACAATTAAATACTGAATGCTAATTCGCAATTAATCAATTAATCCACCATTAGTCACCATTAACTCTGGGTCATTATCAGGTGTCTTGGTGCTGTAATCTGGTGCCTCGTGAGTCATTCTTATTGGTTAAACTTCAAACATAATAAAACATGTTCTGGATGTATTTTGTCTCTGTAGGACCACACACTCAAACCAACCCTGCAGCCAAAAATAGAAGGTGTTTCAAAGCTACTGCAGTGACTCTGGGAGGGTTTTATCTTCTGATGTTGGCTGGACTCTTCATTCGCTGTGAGTATTTTGTTTTAATACAAACTGTCATATTTTAAAGGAGACCTGTCATAAAAACATACTTTTCCAGTTCTTATATACATTTGGGTATCTGGAGTGCCTACTAACACACCAACTATGAAATAAGACAACTCAGTCAGTTTTTTCACCACTGTCTAGATGAGGAAACATGTGATTCAACAAGCTATTCACATTTGACTTCCTTTCCTCTGTCACAGTCAGGCTCATTAGAAAATACTTCTCTCGTCTGAGTAGCTCCACCCACGGCTTAACAACTATCTTTTGCATAGCTTTGCCATATTTTTTAAATAAGCCAATCAGAGCAGACTGGGCTATTACAGGAGGGATCTTAAAGAGACAGGCGCTAAAACAGAGGTTGTTGTTCTTGTTCACATCTGATGCTTCAGTTAAGAAGTCAGTGATCCTCTATTTACTATTTACAACATCTCAACATATACGGCAGGTTAAAGGACAGGCACACCAAATAACTACATTACAGTTTGAAATAATGAGTGATATTTCATTATGCACAGGATATACACTCACGTAAAGGATTATTAGGAACACCCTACTAATACCGTGTTTGACCCCCTTTTGCCTTCAGAACTGCCTTAATTCTTCGTGGCATTGATTTAACGAGGTGCTGGAAACATTCTTTAAAAATGGTGGCCCATATTGAGAGGATAGCATCTTGCAGTTGATGGAGATTTGTGGGATGCACATCCAGGGCCCAAAGCTCCTGTTCCACTACATCCCAAAGATGTTCTATTGGGATGAGATCTGGTAACTGTGGGGGCCATTTTAGTACAGTGAACTCATTGTCATGTTCAAGAAACCAATGTGAAATGATTGGAGCTTTGTGACATGGTGCATTAACCTGCTGGAAGTAGCCATCAGAGGATGGGTACATGGTGGTCATAAAGGGATGGACGTGGTCAGAAACAATGCTCAGGTAGGCTGTGGCATTTAAACGATGCCCAATTGGTACTAAGGGGCCTAAAGTGTGCCAAGAAAACATTCCCCACACCATTACACCACCACCAACAGCCTGCCCAGTGGTAACAAGGCATGACTGATCCATGTTCTCATTCTGTTTACGTCAAATTCTGACTCTACCATCTGAATGTCTCCACAGAAATCGAGACTCATCAGACCAGGCAACATTTTTACAGTCTTCAACTGTCCAATTTTGGTGAGCTCGTGCAAATTGTAGCCTCATTTTCCTATTTTTAGTGGAGATGAGTACCGGGTGGTGTTTTCTGCTGGTGTAGCCCATCCGCCTCAAGGTTGTGCGTGTTGTGGCTTCACAAATGCTTTGCTGCATACCTCGGTTGTAACGAATGGTTATTTGAGTCGAAGTTGATCTTCTAACAGCTGGAATTAGTCGGCCCATTCTCCTCTGACCTCTAGCATCAACAAGGCATTTTGGCCCCCCAGGACTGCCACATACTGGATGTTTTTACTTTTTCAGACCATTCTTTGTAAACCCTAGAAATGGTTGCGTGTGAAAATCCCAGTAACTGAGCAGATTGTGAAATACTCAAACCACCCTGTCTGGCACCAACAACCATGCCACACTCAAAGTTGCTAAGATCACCTTTCGTTCCCATTCTGACATTCAGTTTGGAGTTTCTATAAAAGTCTATGAGAAAATGAGGCCACCTCTCACTTGATTTACCTCAGTAAACATTTTCATATGAGTTCATGGTCTCAATCGCTAGGTTGAAGTGTTATTGAATACAGCAAGGTATTTAGTAAATTATGGTCAAATTTATTTTAAAACAGACGATAAAGCAGGGGATGCTGTACGACCTGTCAGTCAGAACAAAGGCTTAGCAATAGTTTTTAGGTATTGCGCCCAACAGTAGTGAAAGTCTTATTTTTTAATCATGGATTGACAGACTGATGGTCAATGACTTGTTACTAAGCAGGATATCCATTTTAGGTCATAAAATGTCATTGTAACTTCATTAAAGACTTCACACAAAGATTTAGTTTAGGTAACAGAAAGAAATGTGAAAACAGCATTTCCTGTTTTGGCCAAACTGTTGAACTGCTGTGTGGGGTGTGAAAGTGTTTAACTAACTGTGAATAAATGCTAGTTATACGTTTTACACAAATGCATTTATAGTTTATAAATGGTTTCATAAAATAAATCCAAAGGTTGGACAATGCAGTGTCCTCGCTGAAGTTAAGAAAACCACCAGACTGGAGTTACTATGTTTTTATTAAGTAATAAGGTTGTGTGTGTGTGTGTGTGTGTGTGTGTGTGTGTGTGTGTGTGTGTGTGTGTGTGTGTGTGTGTGTGTGTGTGTGCGTGTGTGTGTGTGTGTGTGTGTGTCTGTGGTATGTGCTGTTACTTCCTTAATGTTCTTTACTTTCCAAGAAACACTGACAGCAGCAGCATCAGTACAGTACATGTTACATTACTGAATGTATATCTATATATATATATATATATATATATATATTACTGAATATATATCTATTAAAGTTTTCCAGCAGCATAGTGACAGATCTACACAGTAAGCAGTAAGTGAAGTTAGGTGCAGCTACGGTTTCTCAAGATGTCCGAAGATATTTATGCCAAACCAGATATGTCAAAGAAGGTGAGATACAACAGAAATGTGCAGGAAGACAAAGGAGAGTGGGAGGAAAGGACGGTGGTAATATACGAGAGCACAGACGCTATTGGAGATGACCACATTGATAATCAGTCACACGGAGGAGGTAAGTGAGAAATTATGACAAATCAATATTATAAATATTAATGATTATCTGTTTGAATGTGGCTGTACCTTCAAGACACATTGGACTGATGTGTAAACTCTACGTTTGCTCTCAGTTTAGTTTGTTAGTCTCAGTTGTCAAATCCCAAGGAAACTGCCGCCCATCTATGTTTGTCTCTAGAGATGTACATGTACAGTATGGAAACCTTGTGTTTTGCAGCTCTTTCCTGGAGTTAGTTTTATTATGTTCTGCTGAGAGTATCAGAGCTCTCTGGTTAGAAGAGTCATTTTCAAGTTTTGGGATGCATTTTTTATTAAGAAAATGATGCCCAATGTGTTTGGTTATGGTAACATTTAACTGACAAGTGTCATTTCTGAGATCTGAGGACACATCTCCGGTAAAGACATAAAACCACAGGACAGGAAGGAGGGAAGTACAGTGTGATGACGTCTGTTGAATATCATTAGCAATGTAGGGCCAAATAAAGAGAGAGAGAGAGACTAAAGAGAGAGAGAGGAAAGTCACTATAAGGCAGCTTTTTTATTGTGTCAGTTCTGCAATTCAATGGCCCATTCCAACTCAACATTTCAGATGAGTTTATATTTATTATACTTTAGTGTAATACTTTGTTTACCTAAGAGGTTTAATAATTTTTTTAAAGGTGCTTTCACACCTATAGTTCACCAGACTCGACAGACACCAGATTTCGGGGGTGATGTTGCAACATTGTTGCATTTATTAATTTGGTTGGGTTTGCGTTAACACTGCACTCTGTCAAAGGCACCAAACACAGTTACCAAATGTCAAATGGTGGAAACAGTCGCTTGTTTATTGGACAGAATATCTGAGTGAAACCTGCCGACACTTCTGGTCTCAGAAATAATGGAGCAACACCACATTTATGTCTTGGGTTTCCTGGTTTTGCTTCAGTGTTGATGATGTCACACAGACTGATGATGTCACACAGACGACCATCATCCCTTAAATCATACATAAGTCTATAAAATTGTGTGCAAGGTTGAAGCTACAGGCTAGTAAATGCTCTGTTTGTGGTTTACTTCCTGTATTTGGGTTAGATCGTGTTCTCACCTGAATGTAACCTGGAGGGTCTGACACATCCAACCACAGATCAAAGCTGCTGAGTAAAAGGTTATTCTTACAGGGACATAATACGGTCTCTTTACACTCGTTTTTTTCACTCTAAAGCTGCTGCTGTTTCCTGACACGCGCACTCACACAAACACACAAACACACAAACACACACGGTGGATGCAGGAAAAACCGGAGATGAGACGTACAGGATGACCTAATTTGAGGACAGCTACGCTCGTTATTGTAAGGGCAATGATAAGTTAAAGTCCAATAAGTCCTTTATCAAACCGTATGAATGTGTCTGCCAGGCCAGGATAGGAAATTAACTAACAAGGGCAATGTGGATTGGTTAGTTGAGTGGTGTGATAACAATGCTCTCATTATTAACACTGTGAAGACAGAGGAAATCATTTTTGGAATAACTCAGAATTGTCAACTGTCCTTAGTGAAGATTCATAACTCAGAAATTAGTCAAGTCTCGGTCTATAAATATTTGGGTGTCATGATAGACGACAATCTCTCATTGACTTCTCATATACATTTTATCTGCAAAAAAATACAACAGCATGTGTATTTTCTTCATAGATTGAGACCTTATGGAGCTAGTAGTCAAATCATCTCTCTATTTTTCACATCAGTAATTCAGAGTATGATGCTTTACTGTAGTACTGCTTGGCTAAGTAGGCTCTCAGTTAAAAATAAAACCAAGCTATTTAATCAGATTAAAATGTGCGCAGAGATTATAGAAAATAAAATTATATCTAATACGCATCTTCTTGTTTGATATTTTCACTTTCTTACTAAATTAATGCTATATTTTTTACATGTATTAGTGTAAGCAAACCCCTAAAAACATGGAAAATCCATAATGATAACTAGATAGGCTACTTAACTAGAAAATGATCTCAGATTAGGGGGCAGTTCACTGAGGAGAGATGGTTAAAGACTTGATTACTGAAACGTAATCCATGTCCTGATTGGTGGAAAATGCTTACAGAAAGAAAGTCCTGTTGTCAGGTAAACATCTCACTGTCACAGAGCCTGAAGTGAAAAGTTGTGGAAAACAGCAGCTGTGATGATGAATGGACTGATAAGCAGGATAGCATTCCTCCTGTATGCCTCATTTGAAATAAGACAATGTTGTTGCTAAATAATACAACCAGCAACATCATCAAGAATAAAGAACGTCAGCTACGTTTACAAGAGTTTGTCCAAAGTTAAAGATTGGTTGCGAATTAAGATAAACACTTAGACTACAAACTGACATCTTTCATTTTAGTTGGTTTGTAAAGTCGCTGTTTGCAGAGTAGAGCTGTGTTTGCACAGCGCGGTGGACGAGAGTGGACAGCCATGCAGAGCAGACTGAAATATCGCTTTCTGCCTGTACAACAGGTAGGTGGGTATTGATAAGTATTGACTCTGTAATCATTGAGGGTTTATTGTAGGCTACTTACAGTAGGCTAACGAGTGTAGCGTTAGTTCATCTCCGCCATCGGCGGTAAATAATCCCCGGTAACGTTTCCAGTCAGTTAGCTACATGTGAAACGCACACACCTCAGTCTGTCTGTCGATTTTGAAACTTCTGCCTGTTTTGTTCGTGCTTCAAATAAAGCTTTTGGATTTTTACCTACCGGAGAGGTGCTTTTGTGGGTCCATTGTGCCTCTGTGTGCCTGACAATACCAACATTTGCAACACCCTGAGCCTTTTTGGTGAGGTTACTAGGAAAACTCACTCAATTTTATTCTCCCTGAAACAAGTTTTATTTTTATTTTTAAAGAAGTATACTGAAAAAAATCACACTTTTTTTGCAATTTTCACTGTCTCTCGCAACTTCGTTGCAACAAAAATACAAAGACATCGCAACTTTTATCGATATTTTTTACGAAAGCTCCCACAAAATCAGGCATTTTGGGCTGCAACAATCTCAAAAAAGGCTGCTAAATCCTGGAGGAACTTATAATAGGAACTTTGACAACAAAGACTCATGTTGTGTCCCTGTAATGAACCTTGTTCTCTGTGTACTTTACCACTTTAGGACCAGACACTGAGAGACATCCTCCGGCTGTCCAAAGGAAGACTTTCAGGGCTGCAGCACTCCGTCTGGCAGTGCTCTGCTTTCTGATGATGACTGGAATCTTCCTCTTATCTGTAAACTGTAAGATAAAATACACTTCACAACTACTGAGCCACAGATACTGAACCAATACTCCATGCATATATATATATATATATATATATATATATAATATATATATATATATATATATATATATATATATATTCCCAAAAATTTATATATATATATATATATATATATATATATATATATATAAATATATATATAAAATATTAGAAAAACTTTAAAAAAAAAATTAAATTGCCAAAAGCATAGCAACAAGTGACAAACAAGCCAGAAATCTTTTTTTATTACGTGGTGCTAATTACATTTTTCCTCAGGTATTTGGAGAAACCAACAAAAATCTGTATACTCTCAAATAGTACGTCTTAGCAGGGGTTAAAGTGTGTGTGTGTGTGTGTGTGTGTGTGTGTGTGTGTGTGTGTGTGTGTGTGTGTGTGTGTGTGTGTGTGTGTGTGTGTGTGTGTTTGTGTGTGTGTCTTGTAGTAAAGAGAAAGATTGGGAGAAGTAAGTTTGTGTGAGGTGGACCTGGTCACCACAGACCCAAATCTTGTCAGCTGTTGCTACTGTCATATGCTGCTGTCTCTTCATGTGGCCCATTATGTTTGGCACATTGTATGGGTCACTTCTTATATCATAACAAGGTAATACAATGTGTAATCAAGCGATGGCTGATTAACAGTAATGTAAATGCTAAATGCCCTAATACCTTTTGATACTACAACAATGGAAAGTATAGGCTCTTAACCTTGCAGTTTTGCACATCATTCTCCATTTCTTTGCACAAAACTCTCCAGAAAGGGCCATTTGATGGTTTATTTTTCAAAACTTTTTCCATACCCACGGACCCCCCTAAGGTGAGCTCCCCCACAGAACAAATCCCAATTTTACCCCTGGTCTTTAGTTACAGTAGGTCTTTATTAGTTGTTGCAACATAAACAACATAAAGTGTAATTGGATTTGCTAAATTACCCATCAAAACGGTACTATTACTGGGTGCACGGTATATTTTCCTGCTTTTTTGTCCTATGCCAATCACACCCCTGATATATGCTGAAATAGTTATTAGTTGCTGTAATTATTCCTACTGTCCATTTCACCTGTCAAGCGATCCCTTCCTAACACAATTCCAATGGAAAAAATTCTGTTTCCATTCAGCTGAAACTTTATCAACAAAACACTACCAGGATGTTTCCTTTATGCCACCACTCAGCAAGGAAACACCGTCAGTGGAAACATGAAGAGAGAAAACTGTACTGAAGACATATTGAGTTTGAGAAAGTCAGACTAATGAGACCTCATGCAAGCTTTGGCTCATTTTTGCACAAAACAAAGACTGTGGTTTTATGTCCCAAATATTTGTCTTTAGTTTAAAGCAGAATGATTTGGTGTTGTTGTTGTTGTTTTTTTTTTTGTTTTTTTTTAACTTTGTTAAGGTTTTCATATTCATCTTTTAGTCACTTTGCTGCAGACCAGATACGACCAACTGAGCAAAAACAACAGCCGGTTACAGAGCAGCTACCAAACACTGAGTGTAAATCACAGTCAGTTACAGGATGAAGTAAAGCAGCTGAAGGACAGAACTGAAGGTAAGAAAAGTTTAAAACCAGTAAACTCCTGTATTATACACATATACAGCATTTGGAGTGCCTACTAACCCACCAACTGTGAAATAAGACAATTCAGTCTGTTTTTTGACGGCTGCCTAGATGAGGAAACGTGATTCAACAAACTATTCACATTTGACTTCCCTTCCTCTGTCACTGTCAGGCTCATTAGAATATACTTCCCCCCTCTGAGGATCTCCGCCCACTGCTTAACAACTATCTTTTGCATAGCTGCGCCATATGTTTTAAATAAGCCAATCAAAGCAAGCTGGGCTATTACAGGAGGGGTCTTAAAGAGACAGGCGCTAAAACAGAGGTTGTGGTTCTTGTTCACACTTTATGCTTCAGTTAATACGTCACTGATCCTCTATTTACTTTTTTGTTAACATATAGAACAGGTTAAAGGACAGAGACACCTAATAACTACATTCCATTTTGAAATAATGAGTGATATTTCATCACACAAAGGATATATATCTTAATTCTGTCTTTAGTTTAAAGCAGAATGATTTGATGTTGTTGGTCTGTTTCCTATTTTGTTGTGGTTTTCACTGGATATTTAGTCGATTTACTCTTTCATAGTTTCAAATTCTTATTTTACATTATTTTTTACCTTTATTTATGTAACTGTTGTTATTTCTGTCCTCAATAAAGGCTCACCTTATCTTATATTTCAGTCACTTTGCTGCAGACCAGATACGACCAACTGAGCAACAAATACAGTCAGTTACAGGATGAGGTAAAGCAGATGAAGGACAGAACTGAAGGTGAGAAAAGTTTAAAACCAGTAAACTCCTGTTTTCAAATTATTTACAGAGTAAACATCCTGAAAGGGAAACGTAACAGAGGAAAGAAAGATCTTTAACTAAATAGTTAAAACTGTAAGTCTTATCACTTTCATACTGAATGATGTGAAATCTGTCTTTGTAACATTTGGCATTAAGAGAAGTGGTGTCCTGATGGATGGATGAGATTTGGATGCAGTTGTTACTTTAGGTGTAAAGAGGAGAAGACTTGGGATGATAGCAGAGCTGACTGTCAGCAGAGAGGAGCACATCTGGTCATCATAAACAACAAAGAGGAACAGGTGAGTGTGTTTGTTTCTGAGTGAGTGATTTTAAAGAAAAATAAATTTAATGGAAATATTTAAACATACATAATGTCAATTTGAAATCTTTGGAAAATTACCTTGAAATGTTTATTTTCCTTTGTAAAATGCATTCTGATTACATGAAATGTTAACTGTCGAGCTTTAAACGTGCACTTCCTCATGCGTTCTGTTTCTCTGCTGAGTATAAATGTCTTTCTTCACTTTCCTCCATTACTAATGTGTGTTTACTGTCATGCTGTTGGGTCCAGTCCTCAGTGTGTGGTGGACCGAGGGATCCCTCTTGTGTTTGTTGTGGCTGATGAAGTCACAAGATGACTTTACTAAACAGAAATGCTGAACTGTGAACAGAGAAATGATTGTTGTCTCTCGTCAACTACTAGGAGTTTGTTACTGAGCTGAGTAAGGATGAAGAATCCTGGATTGGTCTACGGTATGAAGAGAAACAAGGATGGAAATGGGAATGGGAATGGGTGGACGGATCACCGCTGACAGAAAAGTGAGACATTTTTTGAGACAAGGTTTTTGGTTTACATCACAATTCCATCATGGTCACTGTTTGTTGAAAAATGTTAATTTGATTGGTTTGTTTAAAATATTTTAAGTGAAATTTAACAGGAGTTTCAGCTGTTTGATAAAAGAACAACATTTTATTTGTCTGACAGGTTCTGGGCAGCAGGACTGCCTCGCAATGACAGTTACCATGCTGCAAAATGCTGCGATCAACAAGGAAAATGGACAGGAAGATATTTTGCTGATGATTTTAAGAACTGGATCTGTGAGAAAAAGATTCTCTGAACTCTTTGATGACAGAGAGGTGTGTAGTGTTGGGATCAGCTTTGTTAAATCAGACCAATTCTTTAACATTTACTCTGTAGTCCTACAGGATTATTATAATAAAAGCTAATACAAACATGGATTAGCAGGTTGTCTTTACCTTGGTTTATGTAGTTAATTATGTTTGTAATCAATTAGAATTTTTTCCTTAGAACATTTTACACTCTACACAAAATAAAACCCCGCCCTACCTCCATCTCCCCTCCCAAACCTGTCCCCACAACCATTTAAATCATTATTATTTTTTTAACGCTGCACTGTAACCTTAAAGGTCCCTTGACATGGTGCTCTTTGGATGCTTTTATATAGGCCTTAGTGGTACCCTAATACTGTATCTGAAGTCTCTTTCCCAAAATTCAGCCTTGGTGCAGAATTACAATGTCTTGCTGCTGAAATGTGCTATAGAAATAAAGTTGCTTTGCCCTACAACCTCCAGCCTGTCAGTCTGTCTCCAGGGCATAGAGAACACTGTTGTGTCTGTCTCAGAGGAAGTGTAGCATTAACCGCGCTATACGGCCGCTTTTCGGCTCGTGATTATATTATATTGCAGTGAACGCTGTCTGTGTGGAGTTTTGAAAAGTGTAACCACACTTGCGACCACATTTCCATGACTCGCTGTGACTTGAAGCTGCAGAGGTGATGTAGTTTAATCCGTCTGCACCGCAGCTCTGTGTCAAGTCAATTTATTTATAGAGCAAAAAAAAAAAAAAAACCTAGGCTGAACAAAGTGCTGCACAAATTTATATTCAACGACATTTAAACAACATTTTTTTGGCTTTAGACTCTGGTGATACTGTTGCTCTGCTGCTATTGGACCTTACGGCTGCGTTCGATACAGTCGACCACCAAATCTTATTGTTTCGACTGGAGAACTGTGTGGGCATTAAGGGGTTGGCCTTAGCCTGGATTAGGTCCTATTTGGAAGGCAGAAGCTTTTCAGTTCAGGTTGGTGATGCTCTGTCCTCTACGGCTCCTCTGTCATGTAGAGTTCCTCAAGGGTCTGTCCTTGGGCCGCTACTTTTTTCAATGTACCTGCTGCCTCTTGGGTTAATCCTCAGAAGTCATAATGTTTCGTTCCATTTTAATGCTGACGACTGCCAAATATATGTACTGCTAAGTCAGTCAAAAACTCTTTTAGATGAATGAAGTGAAAGCATGGATGGCTATGAATTTTTTGTATTTAAATGAAAGCAAAACTGAGTTTGTGTTATTTGCTCCTAGTGACTCGGCTGCTGCGGTTCCTGTTGACGTAGGTTGTCTAACCGGACACATTAGCCCTGTGGTTACAAACCTGGTTGTCAAGTTGGACGGTCGTTTAAAACTTGATGCGCAGATTGGGGCAGTGGTGAAGACCGGCTTCTTCCAGCTGAGGCAACTAGCCAAAATAAAACCGGTTCTATCTCGACATGATTTTGAAATTTTAATCCATGCTTTTATCACCACTCGTTTAGATTAACGCAATGCACTTTACACTGGTATTAGCAAATCTAATATGGCACGATTACTAGTCCAAAATGCAGCTGCTTGTCTTTTAACTGGAACTAGAAAATTTGACCATAATACACCCATCCTCCAATCACTCCACTGGCTCCCTGTGCACTTTCGCACTGATTTTAAAATTCTGTTATTTGTTTTTAAATGTCTGCATGGCCTGGCCCCCCAGTACCTGTCTAATCTGCTCGTGCCCTACACCCCCTCTCGTTTGCTCCGGTCGGCTGACCAGGCACTACTGCTCGTCCCCAAGACCAAACGTAAATCCAGAGGTGACCGTGCGTTTGCCGTGGCAGCTCCGAGACTCTGGAATGAGCTGCCTTTGCACATCAGACTGACTGAGTCTCTTGCTGTTTTTAAATCTCGTCTTAAAACTCATTTATTTTCTTTGGCTTTTAACTTAGTTTGAGGGTTGACTTTGAGTTTTGTATTGCTGTATTTATTTTTATTGTTTTATTAATATTGTGTTGTGCCTCTGTTGTATGTTATTGTTTATTCATAGACTGTGTTCAGCACTTTGGTCAACAGTGTTGTTTTTTAAGTGCTTTATAAATAAAGGTGGATTGGATAAAAACAAAGGCAGACAATAAAAATATAGACACAATGAACATCATACAAACAACACACTTCTATACAAATGTCCCTAATCATACACCAAAGAATAAAAATGTGTTTTAAGACGAGACTTAAAGATCTCGGCCGTGGAGGAGGACCTAATATGAATGGGAAGTTTGTTCCAGAGCTCTAAGGTGTGTGTGTGTGTGTGTGTGTGTGTGTGTGTGTGTGTGTGTGTGTGTGTGTGTGTGTGTGTGTGTGTGTGTTTCTCAAAAGGGGTACTTTGGAGGACTGCAGGGGGTATGTGAGCACTTTTTTCTAAGTTTTTGTCACTGTTTTTGAAGTTTGTCACTTTTTTAAATTCTTTTTCACTTTTTGTCACTATTTTCAACCTGTTCTTGCCTTCGTTCCTTCCTTCTTTTTTTCTTCTGTCTTCTTTTTTTCTCCAAGTTTGTTTGTTGTTATTTTTGTCACTTTTTTCGAAGTTTGTATTCCTTCTTTCTACTGTGTTTTTAAAGTGCGTTAAAGTCTGTCGCTTTAACGGTTTGTCGCGGTTTTCCAAGTTTTTTTGTACTAATTTTCACCTATTCTTGCCTTACCTCCTTCTTTCTACCAACTTTTTCCATGTTTTTACATTTAAAAAAAAGCTGTTGCCTTTTTTCATTAGCATTCAAATGTTTTTCAGTTACATGGCTGTTGTTTGGTAAATCTATTGCTGGTCAGGGGGTACCAAATCTTGATAAATAGTCATGAAAATAAAGGAAACGCATTGAATGAGAAGGTGTGTCCAAATTTTTGGCCTGTACTGTATACATATATATATATATATATATATATATATATATATATATTAGGGCTGTCAATCGATTAAAAAAATTAACTAATTAATTGCACAATTTGCTGTAATTAATCGCGATTAATCGCTTTTTTAAATTGAGACTGAAGCTTGTAATAATGGATATTTAAATGCTAAATCACTTAACTTTGCAAATATGAAGAAAAAAACAAACAAGGAAAGGTTCTGCTAAGTTCAGAATGTTTAATATCTTTCAGAACAACAGCAGCAACAATTTGGCTTATTTAGTCCTGCTGAAGGCTGCTGAAACGGCTAGAAACTGTCTGACTTGAGAGCAGATTTTTGTCACCGTCCCCGGCTGCTGTCGCCTGCTCTCGTCTACTTTACAGGCGAGGAGCAGTTCATCTCCAACGAGCCGAGAGTTCAGTCGGCGGCAGGGCAGTCGGGACTCACCCGGAAATGGCGAGCGCAATGAGGTGACGTGACTAGTCTCTCAAAATCTGACGAAAATCTTTTAAACTGACCTTTGTTGAGCTGAAATGAAGACAGATTCTGCAACTGCACGGCTTATTTCTCGCTTAAAATGTTTTCAGAAACATGTTTCAGTGAACTATTTTAGTACAATATGAGATCGTATTCTGAACGGCCGCCATGACAGTCTGGCTGTCAACATCCGGAGAAAACAAACCCATGTGACGCGTTCGTCCAATCAGCTGCCGGTTTTCATTACTTGGGCAACAATACCGAGTAGCGCCGCCTGCTGTTATGGAGACGTATTACGTTTCTCAGTCGCCACATGAAGTAAACAAACACAGCTGCGTTAATTTCGTAAATTTTTTTTAACAAGTTAAATATTAAAAAATGAACGCAAAAATGAACGCGTTAATTTTGACAGCCCTAATATATATATATATATATATATGCAGAGCAGTTGCCACGGCCCCTTTTCTGTGCCACTCATTTCTCCATTTCCCCCACTGCACCTCCAACTAATTAGCCCCAATTGTCAGTACCCGATCCGTTCCACCTGCACAATCCGTTCTGCGCATGCGCAAGATGTTTACGCATGCGCAGATGATAATACTGTTTTACGACCTGCCCGATCTGTTCCACGCTAGCCTCCAGTTTAGCTAACAGCTAATTCGGCTAACCGCTTGCCGACAAATAACGCATGCGCAGAACGGATCGTGCAGGCAGAACCGACAGCTAGATTCAGTCTAAAATAACGTTAAGTCAAACATAATGGGAAAAGCAGGCTACAGCAAAATTAAGATTTATAGTAACAATAAAGACAAGTATTGAGTGTATATAGTTAGTATTAGTTATAACGTTAGCTTAACTGTGGAGGCTGACGGACGGCAGACCGCTACAATCAGCTAGCGGTTAGCCAAATGAACTGTTAGCTAAAGTAACGTTAGCTTCCCAGTGGAGGCTAACGGCAGACCGCTATAATCACCTAGCAGTCCGCCCGAATTAGCTATTAGCTAAACTAAAGTGAATTAGCTATTAGCTAAACTAACGTTAGCTTCCCGGTGGAGGCTAGTGTGGGAACAGATCGGGTAGTGTCGTAAATCATCGTACCACAGTGCATGCGCGAACATCTTGCGCATGCGCAGAACGGATTGTGCAGTTGGAACGAATCGGGTACTGACATCAATCAGCCACAGACTTTATTAGACATCACCTGTGCCCACAGCCCCTTCCCTTTGTTCAAGCCAAATGGAGGAATCTTTGTGTGTTGCTGCTGGAAATGCCATGTCTCCTGCCTTGTGTGCGTTTTTTGATTTGATTTTGATTTGCAAAACTTTATTAATCCCGATAGGGAAACTGGATTGCCACCAACCATGCTGCCATCGAACACAATACATAACAAACAGTCAAATATAAATAATTCTGAATTAGGAGACTAATAGATCCTGATTAAGAGACACAGTTTTAAGAAAAAATTCAATTTCACAATACATAAATGTAAAAAACAAACACTATAAATGACAAAAATAATATTCAACAGTTAACTGTGTTGGTTAAAATATCTAACCGCTGCGGGAACAAAAGACCTTCTCCTGCACTCACTTGAGCACCGAGGCATTACCAATCGCTCACTGAAAGAGCTTCGGAGTCCTTTGAACAAAGTGTTTAGTGGATGGCCTTCAAAAAGCAGGACAATTTTTATTTTTGAACTAATCCTCTTCTCTACAGTAACCTCCAGTACGTCCGGGTTAAGACCAATAACTGAACCAGCTCTCTTGATTAGCTTGTTTATCCTATTTTTGTCCTCAACAGATATACTGTTATATATATATAAATGTTTGATTGTCATTCAACCCCCAATTGTCATTGGACCCCCTGCAGTTTGCCTATAGAGCTAATAGGTCTGTAGACGATGCAGTCAATTTAGCCCTCCACTACATCCTCCGGCACCTGGGCTCCGCAGGAACCTACGCCAGGAAGCTACGCCAGGATCCTGTTTGTGGACTTCAGCTCTGCCTTCAATACCATCATCCCAGCACTGCTTCAGGAGAAGCTCTCCCAGCTTGGTGTGCCTGACTACACCTGTAGGTGGATCACTGACTTCCTGTGTGACAGGAAGCAGCATGTGAAGCTGGGGTAACATGTCTCTGATTTACAGACCATCAGCACCGGATCCCCTCAGGGCTGTGTTCTTTCCCCTCTGCTCTTCTCCCTGTACACCAACAGTTGTACCTCCAGTCACCAGTCTGTCAAGCTTCTGAAGTTTGTGGACGACACATCCCTCATCGGACTCATCTCTGATGGTGACGAGTCTGCCTACAGGGGGAGGCTGACCACCTGGTGACCTGGTGCGACCAAAACAACCTTGAGCTCAATGCTCTAAAGACAGCGGAGATGGTGTGGACTTCAGGAAGAACTCAGCCTCACCTGCCCCCATCACCCTCTGTGGCTCCACAATTGACACTGTGGAGTCTTTCTGCTTCCTGGGAACTATCATATCCCAGGATCTCAATTGGGAGCAGAACATCAGCTCCCTCATCAATAAAGCACAACAGAGGATGTATTTCCTGCAGCAGCTGAAGAAATTCAACCTGCCAAAGACAATGATGGTGCACTTCTACACAGCCATCATTGAGTCCATCCTCACATCCTCCATCACCATTTGGTACGCTGCTGCCACTGCCAAGGACAGACATTCGGTCTGCAGAGAAGGCAGACCGAATGGTCCTGGAGGTCCTGGAGCTGCCGCAGCTCCAGGACCTTTACGCCACCAGGACTCTGAAGCGTGCTGGAAAGATTGTGGCAGACCCCTCCCACCCCGGACACAAACTCTTTGGGCCCTATTTTGCACTCAGCGCAATGGCCTTTGTACACCAACGCATGTATCATTCCTATTTTACACCCGACGCACAGCGGACTTTTGGAATACAGACACACATTGGTAAATTAGGGAATGTATTTGTGCTCCCGGGGGCGGTTCAGCGAAAAGAGGAGGCGTGTCCAGGCTAAAACGTTCCCTGGTGCTATTTTGCAGTTTCAGAAAACAATTCCGTCACAGACCAGGAAAAACCTGGTCTAAAGTCAAATGGCGCTAGTCTAAAGTCAGTGGCGCATTATTCAATTCTATTTTAGGGGTGCATGCTTGGCCATAATGTAGCGTATGCACAAATCGCATACACTTTGCTTCTCTCATATCTACACGGACGCAGCAGTTCCCATTTTTGCAAACCATACATGAATACAAGGAAAAATATTACTGAAAATGCACTTCAGTTTGGATAGGTCAGGAGGCACTTTAAAGTACAGTCCTCAAAAAGTTGTAACATTCTTTGTGGCTTGTTGTGTTTTACACATTTCCATAAATCATGGATGTGTTGATGACATAAATGAGGAAATATTAGAGGACTTAAGGAGACGTGATGTTGACCTACGGCGGGATTGGACACTCGAGCGGGATCTGGTCCGGGAGCGGCAATACGCGATGCGCTCCTGGTGGAGCGGGTGGACGGAGATGGAGTGGGGGGAGGAAGAAGGGGCACAACAGGAGCAGGTGGTGCTTTTGGAGGCCCACGCTCCATGGCTGCAGCAATCCTCTCCAGACTTGAGGAGATGCGCCCGAGAGGCCGCAGCAACATCGCCACCCAGTCAAGACGGGCATTTATTACTTTGCCGCATCCCAGACAGCTCCCACTGGCATGCGCCAGGCAAATCCGCCATCATAATAGCAATCTGCCATGGAACAAGCGCGCCTGCTCTTAAAGGGAATGTGAGATGACGCTCTGATTGGTTTATTGCACGTTACGCCCAAACCACACCTAGCTACTTCAGACCAACCCATTTTAGATTTGCGTTGGGCGCAAGAGTCATTTATCCCGCCAGTATAACAGCAACAGCGCCCGAGACCCGCCCACAAAGCTACTTGCGTTTCACGTTTGATGCATTTCAGATCGTTAAAATAGGGCCCTTTGAGTCACTCCCCTCTGGCAGGAGGCTGAGGTCAATCGGGACCAAAACCACACACCACATGACCAGTTTTTTCCCCTCCGCCACTAGCCTCATTAACAAGGCCCGGAACCCATCCTGACTCTCCCCACACTCCACCTCTGGCTCTACATGTTCCTACATGTACCTACTCTGCTGTAGCGTTCCTTTTTACTACTACTTTTTAACTTATTTTATTTTACGTTTTATTTTTCTGTTTAACACATTTTATTGATTTTTGCCAGTAAATAGACAATTCTGAACAAAAAGCAGTTCAAATCTTGGCCGTACAAAAGTGCAGTACAAGTGGTATAGAACAGCAATAATCAAAACACCCACCCCATGCTCATCCAATCCGTTCATCCCAACCCCAACCCATCCAGTCCAAACCCTACAGTCTGTCCTAAGAAATAGGCACACTATAATAAAGTATGTTACTATAAAGTAAATACCTATAAATATAAACACAGTAAATTAAAAATAAATAAGTAAATAAATAAAATAAAAATAAAAATAAAAATAAAAATAAAAAAAATACATAAATACATACCCAAAAAATAAATATCAAAATCACAGGGGTGAGAAAAGGGGAGAAGGGGGGGGGGGATGTCATCATCTAGTCAGGTTCCTGTAAGGGTCTTTGTAAGCTCTCAAAGTATGTCATGAAGGGGGTCCAAGTCCTCTCAAAGCTCTGTATGGAGCCTTTCAGTGTGTATCTAATTTTCTCCAGTTTCAGGAAAAACATAATGTCTCTCATCCATCTACTGAATGTGGGTGGTGTTTGTTCCTTCCACAGGAGTAATATCTGGCGTCTAGCAAGCAAAGAGGTGAATGCTATAACAGCAAAAGCCCTGCCTTTAAGAGATTTAGTTTCTTGTGTAAAGCCAAATATGGCACATATTGGGTTTGGGGGGATGTCTATACCAAACATTTTGGAGTAGGCCTGAAATATGTCTGCCCAAAATGTCTTGAGATAAGGGCAAGACCAGAACATATGTATGTGATCAGCTGGCTGAATTTTACAGCGGGGGACAAGCAGGATCAGCACTAGGGAAAATCTTGGCCAGTTTAGCCCTAGTCCAGTGTACTCTAAGAGGGATTTTAAGTTGAATTAGGCTGTGTCTGGCACAAGGAGAGGAGGTGTTACGTTTTATTTTTATCTTATTAATACATACTGTGTGTATATGTTTATACTTATATTCTTTATATTCTTTTTATCCTTCTTATATGTAGAGAATGTGTCACATACACCAACAACACCAAGACAAATTCCTTGTATGTGTAAAAAAAACGTACTTGGCAATAAAGCCATTTCTAATTCTGATTCTAAACCCACAAATAACGTTGGCTTTTCTGTGATAAGAATATTTCTCAAATCTTAACCATCTCATTTACACTCGTCATTTAAAACACTTTTTTAACCACCTTGCCCCATACTATATATGAGTCTCTGTTAGCCACGTCACTAATCTGATTACAGTCAGTAAGTTTTCCAGAGCTTAATACAAATGAGTCCGTACTACTCCAGTCCAGATGGTGGTGGTAATGCACCTGAAGCTGTAACTGACAAAAGAGCCACAAGAGAAATAATTTTAGGTTCAGTTTCAACAACACTTCAGCTAACTAGGCATTAACACATACATATGCCTAAACTATTACACATAGAAGACTTGCAACATTGGTCACTCATCTCTTCATCTTTTTTCTGTGCTCCTATACTCATTTATACATCTATGATCTGCTCTCTGTGTGTTACTAGCTGTGCATGTAGCAGAGCTTATTCTTTATTCCATCCAGCTGAACTTCAGGTAATTATCACAGACCCTGGTTGTGTGTTAGTAAGGAAGATGGTCTATCGTGTGTTTTGTTTGTTTCACTAAAACATAAAAATTGCCACCTAAACTTAACTTCCTCTATCAGACAGAACAAAAATAAGTCTTCAGTCCAACAACAGTTCCTGTTTCAGAGATGTGTTAATGCTGATATGCACAGATGTGTATTTCCTCAATTTTACAGTCAGGCAGAAACAGCTTTACTTTAAGATACTTTTATAAAGTTTATCTAAAGGGTTTAATAATTCTAATTCCCAATCGACTGAATGCTGCAATTTGAGTCATATTTTAATTTAAGTGAAACTTTTTCTCTAACAGTAACAAATGTATAAGGGTGTGGATCTGTCTTAGTAGTTTGTGCTGCAGCCACTTCCTGTGTCAAAGGAGTGGCCTACTTAAAGACAGACAGTGAGACGGAGAATACGTTCAGTTCAGTTTTTAGTTTGTCAAGATGTCTGCAGATTCTGTCGCTGCGCCACGTTTGAATGTGAGCTATAACAGAAACTTCCAAGAGAACAGCAGAGAGGAAGAGAAAGAGGAGAGTCAGGTGGATATCTTAGAGGATGAAGAGAATCATGCTGATCTTGGGCCACAAAGAGCCAGTAAGTCAGAAATGATGATTGTTGTAAAGGGGAAGTTCATGTCAGTTTACGTGTTGCTTTATAACAATTAGATACTGAATAATAATTCACAATTTATTAATCAATCCACCATTGGTCACCATTAACTGTGGATCAATTCAAGGTGTCCTGGGACTGTAATCTGGTGCCTTGTGAGTCAGTCTTATTGTTAAAACTTCAAACATAATAAATCATGTTCTGAATGTATTGTGTCTCTGTAGGACCACACACTCAAAACAACCCTGCAGCCAACAACAGAAGGTGTTTCAAAGCTACTGCAGTGACTCTGGGAGGGTTTTATCTTCTGACATTGTCTGGACTCTTCATTCGCTGTGAGTATTTTATTTTTTATTTATTTTTATTTTTTTGGGGGGGGCCTTTCCCTTTATTACAAGTGACCTTGGATAGACATGAAAGAGGGAGATGGGGGATGACATGCAGCAAAGGGCAGCAGGTCAGATTTGAGCCCACGCTGCTGCAGGACTCAACCAACATGGGGTGAACGCTCTTACTGGGTGAGCTAGAGGCCGCCTCGAGTATTTTGTTTTAATACAAACGGTTATATCTTAAAGGAGACATGTCATAAAAACATACTTTTCCAGTTCTTATATACATTTGGGTATCTGGCGTGCCTACCAATCCACCAACTGTGAAATAAGGCAACTCAGTCAGTTTTTTCACGGCTGCCAAATGAGGAAACATGCGATTCAACAAGCTATTTACAGTTGACTCCCCTTCCTCTGTTACAGTCAGGCTCATTAGAATATACTTCCCCTGTCTGAGTAGTATCTGAGTAGTCATATGTTTTAAATAAGCAGAGCAGACTAGTCTTTTACAGGAGGGGTCTTAAAGAGACAGGCGCTAAAACAGAGGATGTTTTGGTTCTTGTTCACACTTGATACTTAAAGTCGTCATTATGCTTTTTTTTTCTTTTTCCCTTTCCTCAATTGTGTTATATATCTTTTTTGTGCATGTATAGGTTTACAAACTGGTACTGTCAGGGCACGCCCTCATACTCTGCTTCTGACTGGCTAGTAGTCCTTACCTAGATACTGCACGTGCGATTCCCAACTAAGATGGAACAGAAGTGCAATGCCTCACTCTGTAGCTAAAACACAGGGTGAAAAGAGGAGCTGCAGCAATGTGCAGTACGACAAAATATGACGTTTTTGTTAAATCAAACCATGTAATTCTGATATAACCTCTAAATGCAATTATGATCCTGAAAATGAGCATAATATGAGCACTTTAACAAGTCAGTTATAGTTACTACTTACAACAATTCAACATGAATGACAGCTTAAAGGACAGACACACCAAATAACAAAATTCCAATTTGAGAATGGATGGTATTTTGAGATTTCATTATGCACAGAATATATAACTGACTTTCAGGGCTGCAGCATTCTGTCTGGCAGTGCTCTGCTTTCTGATGATGACTGGAATCATCCTCTTATCCGTATACTGTAAGATTAAATACACTTCACAACTACTGAGCCACAAAAACTGAACCAATACACCATGGTGTACTTAAATCAGCTTCAGGCTCTAAAGGAAAGGTTCAGGTTTTTACTGACATGCCATATATATGCTGAAATAGTTATTAGTCGCTGTAATTATTCCTACTGTCCATATCACCTGTTAAGCGATCCATTTTAACCCAATTCCAATTTAAGAAATAGGGGGGAAAAAAACAGTCTTCATTCTGTGTTAACATTCAGCTGAAACTTTATCAACACAACACTTGACTACCAGGATGTTTCCTTTATACCACCACTCAGCAAGGAAACACTGTCAGTGGAAACATGAGTTTGGGAAAGTCAGACTAATGAGACCTCATACAAGCTTTGGCTCATTTGATTGATCATTTCATGTCCCAAATATTTTTCTTTAGTTTGAAGCAGAATGATTTGGTGTTGTTGGTCTTTTTTTAAACTTTGTTATGGTTTTAATATACATCTTTCAGTCACTTTGCTGCAGACCAGATACAACCAATTGAGCAACAACCACAGTCATCTACAGGATGAAGTAAAGCAGCTGAAGAACAGAACTGAAGGTAAGAAAAGTTTAAAACCAGTAAACCCCTGTATTATACACATTTACGTACATCATAGACCGATTGTGTAGTTACCATTGATTAGAACTGTTTCATGCTGTTAAAGTGTTTCGCTGATGATGTGAATATTTCTGTTAGAGATGGTCACTTACAAATGACAAATAAAACCTGAGCTGAAATTCAAATTTTTTGTAAACCACCTGAAAGGGAAACGTAACAGAGGAAAGAAAGATCTTTAACTAAATGGTTAAAACTCCAAGTCTTATCACTTTGACACTGAATGATGTGAAATCTGTCTTTAAACTTGTTTGACATTAAGATAAAAGCTGTCCTCATGGATGGACGAGATTTGGATGCAGTTGTTACTTTAAATCTAAAGAGAAGGACTATTGGGATGGAAGCAGAGCTGACTGTAAGAAGAGAGGAGCAGATCTGGCCGTCATAAACAATGAAGAGGAACAGGTGAGTGTTTGTTTCTAAATGAGTGAGTTTAGAGAAAAAGACATTTAATGGAAATAGTTAAAAATACATAACAATTTGAAATCTTTGTAAAATGCCCTTGGAATGTTTATTTTCCTTTTTAAAATGCATTCTGATAAAATTAATGTTAACTATCTTGAGTAGTAAACGTGCACTTCCTCATGTGTTTTCTGTTTCTCTGCTGAGTATAAATGTCTTTCTTGACCCTCCTCTATTACTAATGTGTGTTTACTGTCATGCTGTTGGGTCCCGTCCTCAGTGTGTGGTGTACCGAGGGATCCCTCTTGTGTTTGTTGTGGCTGATGAAGTCACAAGATAACTTTACTACAACATTAATGCTAAACTGTGAACATAGAAATTATTGTTGTCTCTCGTCAACTTCTAGAAGTTTGTCTCTGAGCTGAGTAAGGATGGAGAGTCCTGGATTGGTCTATGGGATGAAAGGAGACAAGCAGAATGGAAATGGGTGGACGGATCACTGCTGACAGAAACGTGAGACATTTTAAAGATTTTTTTGTTTCCATCACAATTCCATCATGGTCACTGTTTGTCTCTAAAATAAGTCTTTTACATTGAAAGATGCTGAGTTGGTTTGTTTCCCTGGAGGGAGAGAGGGGGGGAGAGAGGGAGAAAGGTTTCATTCTTTCGTTAGCAGCTGTTACAGATTACATTGATTTACAAAGCTTAATCTTGGGTTATTGAAATATTTGATTATTTACAAATAATATAAATATTTTAAGTGAAATTGAACAGTTTATTTCAAATTAACAACAATCAGGAGTTTCAGCTGTTTGATAAAAGAACAACATTTTATTTGTCTGACAGGTTCTGGGCAGCAGGTCTGCCTCTCTATGACACTTACCTGTCCGCTGCAACATGCTGCGATCAACAAGGAAAATGGACACAAAATAGATATTATGAAACTAAGAAGAGGATTTGTGAGAAAAAGATTCTCTGAATTCTTTAATGATAGAGAGGTGTGTAGTGTTGGGATCAGCTTTGTCAAATCACACCAATTCTTTAAAGGGGTGATAGAATGATTATATAGGGTATTTTACACTGTTCCTTAAGGTCTCCTAATGGGGTATGTAACATTGGTTGGGCTGAAAATTGCCTGAATGCTAATTTATTAGGCCCTTAACTACCCTGTGAATATGGTTCTATTTGGAACAAGAGCTTTTCTTCCAAATATGGTATGCTTATGAATACTCAGAATGAGCTACGCACTGATTGGTTTGAGCAAACTACATAGAAACACATGGGAGACTCGACAGCAGGTCTCATTGCAAAGTTATGCATTGTTTGTCGGGCTATTACGTTATTAAATTCACTTCTGAGACTTTTTTAAGCAAGAAATCAACTATATAAAGCTCAAATATGGGACGTTTTACGAAAATTGATGGCTTATTGCAAATTTGGTAAGACTGTGTGTCGGAGTTCAGCTGCCGGTGCTGCCTGTGTTGCTGCCTCGCTGCACGGCCTGCCTTCTTTTACACACCCCGGCCTGCTCTGAGCACAATTGAGCTCCATTACGGCTTGCAGCCCACAGAACTCCATACCCGCGCAAAGTCACCGTTTTGGGGTTAATGGACCAAACGCTGCTGCGCTGACAGAGCTCCAGGGCCTGCAGCTCCCCTCTTCCTGCTAGCTAAATGGCCCGTGTGTGAGAGTGATAGCGCAGTCAGCGAGCTTGTTACAACAGCAATCTCTTTCAACAGTTCCAGTTAATCTTGGCTGGCTGTCAGCATAACTAGCTATATTTACAGTTTGAATTTTGTCACTCCACTTATACAACATATCTCTAAAGGTCTTGTAAAGCGGTGTCCGATTTCAAGTTAATGATTTTTTGTGAACAGTGGGGGTTTCGTTAGCTATGACTTTCCCTTCAATCCTAGCTATGTGTAGCTAGCTACAAATCACGGATAGTTAGCTTCATTTTTGGCGTAATTTCTGTATATTTACAGTTTGAATTTCATCACGCCACTTATACAACATCTCCTTAAATGTCTTATAAAGCTAACAACGGTGTCCGATTTCAAATTAATGAATTTTTGTGAACAGTGGGGGTTTCGTTAGCTATAACTGTCCCTTCAATCCTAGCTATGTGTAGCTAGCTACAAATCACGGATAGTTAGCTTCATTTTTGGCGTAATTTCTGTATATTTACAGTTTGAATTTCATCACGCCACTTATACAACATCTCCCTAAATGTCTTATAAAGCTAACAACGGTGTCCGATTTCAAATTAATGAATTTTTGTGAACAGTGGGGGTTTCGTTAGCTATGACTGTCCCTTCAATCCTAGCTATGTGTAGCTAGCTACAAATCACGGATAGTTAGCTTCATTTTTGACGTAATTTCTGTATATTTACAGTTTGAATTTCATCACGTCACTTATACAACATCTCCCTAAATGTCTTATAAAGCTAACAACGGTGTCCGATTTCAAATTAATGAATTTTTGTGAACAGTGGGGGTTTCGTTAGCTATGACTGTCCCTTCAATCCTAGCTATGTGTAGCTAGCTACAAATCACGGATAGTTAGCTTCATTTTTGACGTAATTTCTGTATATTTACAGTTTGAATTTCATCACGTCACTTATACAACATCTCCCTAAATGTCTTATAATGCTAACAACGGTGTCCGATTTCAAGTTAATGAATATTTGTGAATTTCAGAGGAATTCTGGGAGGAGCTAGCTCTCATTGATAGAGCTACATCCAGCCACAGGCTCTATCAATGTGACTCGCGGACAAGCAGCGTTTATTTCCCCAATTGTTTGTTTAAATAACTCAACACATTATAATTACACACATTAAAAGATTAACTGGAACCTATGGTAACAGATTGCTGGCGTAACAAGCTCGCTGACCGTGCTCTCACTCACACACACCGGGCATTTAGCTAGCAGGAAGAGGGGAGCTGCAGGCCCTGGAGCTCTGTCAGAGCACCGGCGTTTAGTAGTCCATTATCCAAAAACCGGTGACTTTGCACGGGTATGGAGTGCTGTGGGCTCCCAGTCGTGACGGAGCTCCAAGTACCTCAGAGCAGGTCGGGGTCTGTGAAGGACGGCAGGTCGGGCGGCGAGGCAGCAATTAATACACCCATGGGCGTGACAAAGGTTCCAGTTTTTGGGAGGTTGACGTCAACTTCCAGCTTTGTTGGGATTCGCCCGTTTTCAGCGGCAGTTTCAAAATATGACATTTTCATAGTAAAGGGGTGTCAGTGGGACTTTGAGCTTCTATGTATGTCCTATTTACCCACCAAACTGTCGTTATTCAACTATGACAGGGTAAAATCGGTTTTGCATTCTATCACCCCTTTAACATTAACTCAGCTTTTTATTCTGTGTTGCTAAATAACCTGGATTACAGAGATATTGTTCCTCTGCCCTTCATAGTTCACAATCTGGTTAGAAGTCATGAGCACTTACTCTGTAGTCCTACAGGTTTATTATAATACAAGCTAATAAAAACATGGATTAGCAGGTTGTTTTTACCTTGGTTCATGCAGTTGATTATAATTTTGTAATCAGTTAGTTAGAAGGTTTTCCTTTAGAACATTTTACACTTCACACAAAATAAAACCCCGCCCTACCTCCATCTCCCCTCCCAAACCCATCACCACAATTAATTAACCCTCATGCCCTCTTCGGGCATTTTTGTACTTTGTATTTTATTTTTTCATTTTGTGATACTTTTTGCTGTGTTACTGCTTATGACATTTTGTCAGAATCTTTCTTTTTGATCAAAATTTTTAAATCCAGTGTTTTTTTACTCTTACATGTTTGTTATACTTGATTGATTCATTTTACACACTCTGGACATTTTCATAGCAAAAACTCATATTAAATCATCATATCAATATTTCTTTTATGCTTTTATGCTTTTTTCATAAATCACTTAAATGACTTCTGACTTGCTCAAAACTACCAAACATTCAATCATTTTCAGGATTTTAACCCTTTAAATGCCAGTTTGATTCTTTGAAGTAATTATTATTTATGAAAAACCCAACAGAATATTAATTATTTTCCATAAAATAAATCATAGGGGAATGGGGCTTTGGTGGTGATTAGAATCTTGGATATGTCAAAGATTATCAACAAAACTGATTTGATTGCATTAGTATTTTTTATGTAGTGCCAGACACTCCCTCTGGACACCTTCATGGACAAAAATGCCTCATCGACTTCCATTAAAACCACATGTTTTTATTTCACTGCCTTTACAGTATAAAACCTTGCATTCTGTAATGTCAGCATTTGGTGATATTTGACATTTTTACTGTATTCCACCAGATTCAACCATTTTCCCTTTGTAGGCCAATGCATGAAATTATTGTATTTTTGCCAGTTATTGTGTGTGTGTGTGTGTGTGTGTGTGTGTGTGTGTGTGTGTGTGTGTGTGTGTGTGTGTGTGTGTCTGTGTCTGTGTGTATAAATAAATCATTGTCTCCTGCCTTTGTTGTAAACAAAAACAACTGCTTTCACAGCCAAAGATAAAAATGCAGCTTGGCTGAGGGGTCATTTCATTAGTGAGCAGAGAAGGAGAAAGACCTGGAGCAAAGAGAAGGAGCAAAAATGAAGAGGAATTTTAGTACAAGGGAGGCTTTAGAAATGAAGCCTTTATCTGCCAGCGAACTGCAGGACTCATCTGAAGATGACACAGGTTTTGAGGGGGAGTCTGACACAAAATGGTCATTGGAGTCCTCCAATTCTTTGAATGCCTCTAACCCTTCTTCTGAAATTGGAGAGGACACTGAAGATCCTGTCCATCCTAACAGTGAGTGGACAGCGAAGAATGGGCATGTCTGGTCTCCATCTAATACTAAGACGCTGCGCTACATTCAAGCACCGACCGGCATGATGCCAGGGCCCATGAGATATGCCATATCAAGAATCCATGATGTCGCATCCTCTTTCGACTTTTTCTTCACTCCTCACATGATCCAGCTGATTCAGCAAATGACAAACCTACATGTGAGGCGTTCAATCTCAGGATGGAGTGATGTGGATGCTCAAGAGATTCAAGCATACATGGGACTTCTCATCTTGGCAGGTGTGTACCGGTCCAAAGAGGAATCTACCCAGAGCCTGTGGGATGTCCATAGTGTGAGACCAGTCTTCAGGGCCACCATGTCCCACAAACGATTTGAATAATGCAAGAGACAATGTTTTTATTGAAGCACCTCTTCAAAGACACATGAAATGCATCCTTCAAAAGATGCCCTTTTATCACTTCTAAAATGATCAAGGCTTGCTTACACATTTACACAGACTCTCTCAAAGTGTCTGTCTGAGACAGCTCCATAATATAACTGGCAAAAATACAATAATTTCATGCATCGGCCTACAAAGGGAAAATGGTTGAATCTGGAATGCAGTAAAAATGTCATATCACCAAAATGAAATGCTGACATTACAGAATGCATGGTTTTATACTGTAAAGGCAGTGAGATACAAACATGTGGTTTTAATGGAAGTCAATGAGGCATTTTTGTTAACAAAAAGGTATCCAGAGGGAGTATCTGGCAAAAATACTAATACTTGTTGCTTTTCTTTGACATATCCAAGACTCTAATTACCACCAAAGCCCCTTCTCCATATTATTCATTATAGAGAAAAAAAAACCTTTTTTGTTTTTTTTGTAATAAATAATGAAATACTTAAAATAAATAAACTTGCATTTAAAGGGTTAAAATCCTGAAAATGATTGAATGTTTGGTAGTTTTGAGCAAGTTAGAAGTTGGTGAAGTGATTAAAAAAAAGCAGAAACAAATATTGTGTGATGATTTAATATCATCATCAGTTTTTGTGTGCGTGTACATTTTTGCCACAAAGGTGTCCAATGTTAGTAAATTTCAATCAATCAATCAATCAACATTTATTTATATAGCACTTTACAGTCACCAACAGGTATCCAAAGTGCTTCACATCAGAAACCAAGACTAAACACACATCATATAACATATCATACAAAAAAGAATGACATATAGAAACAATAAAATCAGAAAAGTTTACATAGAAAATAGGAGAGGGAAATTGTCACACCACTACTATGAATTAAAAGCCTTTCTAAACAGATATGTTTTAAGTCTAGACCTAAGAAGTGCTACATCTGTAGTCATCCGAATTTCAGGGGGTAACTTGTTCCAGAGCCTCGGGGCAGCAACTGCAAAAGCCCGATCACCCCACCGTTTATACTTTGACCATGGGTCAAACTTCTGAAACCAGCTGATTTGAGGACCGCAAGGACCGGTTGTGCTCACGCAGTGTTAAGATATCGGACAAATAGTCCGGGGCCAGGCCGTTTAAGGCCTTAAAAACAAACAATAAAATCTTGAAATTGATTCTAAAACGCACAGGGAGCCAATATAGGGTATAGAGAACAGGAGTGATGTGTGCGCATCTTGTTAAAAAGCGAGCAGCAGCATTCTGTACAAGTTGAAGTCGTGAGATGGTGGTCTGATTCAGACCAATATAAAGAGCATTACAGTAATCCAACCTTGAACTAATAAAGGCATGAATCGCCTTTTCTAGATCATGCCTGTTAAGGAAGGGCTTAACTTTAGCCAGGAGACGAAGCTGGAAAAAACTCATTCTAAAAACACTGATTTGCTTATCAAATTTCATGTTGCAATCAAAAGTAACCCCCAAATTTTTGACAGCAGGCTTAAGGTATGAAGCCAGGGCTCCCAAACTCAAAGCTGGACCGTCTGGCATATCTGAAGTACTGAAGATGATACACTCAGTTTTGAGGAGGGCACAAGGGTTAAATCATTATTATTTTTTGACATTGCACTGTAACCGTAACCTAACTATTGTATTTTTATCTTTTTTTTTATTTTAGCCTGTATTCCTTTCATGACAGTTTTTAATTGCTCTATAATGTTTGATGTAAAGAGTTTTGAATTGCTTTATTGCTGAAATGTGCTATAGAAATAAAGTGTTGTCCTACAACCTCCAGCCTGTCAGTTTGTCTCCAGGGCATAGAGAACACTGTTGTGCCTGTCTGTCTCAAAGGAAGTGTAACGTTTACAGCACTACAGCCGCTTTTCAGCTGGTGATTAGATTGCAGTGAACGCTGTCTGGGTGGAGGTTTGAAAAGTGTAACCACACTTTCAACCGCATTTCCGTGACTCGCTGTGACTTGAAGCGCAGAGGTGACGTAGTTTGCTCCGTCTGCACTGCAGCTCTGTGTCAAGTCAAGTAAATGTATTTATAGAGCACATTTAAAACCAACCTAAGCTGAATAAAGTGCTGTAAAAAGTTATATTATGTTATAAAAACAAAGGAAGACAATAAAAATATAGACACAATGAACATCATACAAACAACACACTTCTGTACAAAGGTCCCTAAACTATCATACGCCAAAGAAGGGGATGGCAGTAGCTCAGTCCGTAGGGACTTGGGTTGGGAACTGGAGGGTCGCTGGTTTAAGTCCCAGGACCAAAGTACAGATTGTGGATTGGTAGCTGGAGAGATGCCGGTTCACCTCCTGGGTACTGCCAGGTGCTCTTGAGCAAGGCACCGTACCCCACCAACCGCTCAGGGTGCTGGTCCAGCACTGGCAGCCCACTCACTCTGACATCTCTCCATTTGTGATGAATAGGTCCTGAGCATGTCTGTATGTATGTCAGGCCTGTGTGTAGTGATTTCTAACAAACAGAGTGTAAATTGTAATTTCCCCACTGGGGATCAATAAACAGTATAACATTTTTTTTTTTAAATGTGTTTTAAGACAAGACTTAAAGATCTCGGCAGTAGAGGAGGACCTAATATGAATGGGAAGTTTGTTCCAGAGTCTCGGGGCCACAACGGAGAAGGTACGATCATCCTTTGTTTTCATCCCAGACTGTGGAATAGCTGTGTGTGTCGGAGCTGAGCCTCTCTCTCTGTCAAACATGCAGAGAAGGCAGAGAAGCTCACGCTTGCGTACGCACTCTGAAACACCAACCTGGCAGCCGTCCGCCAGCAGAAAAGGCAGTCAGACTGATCAGTCAGCTCCCAGAGTGAGAGCAATGTGCAGTACAACAAAAAATATTATATATATATGGTGTTTTTTTTTTTTTATTAAACCATGTAAATCTATTCTGATATAATCCCTAAATACGATTATGAACCTGAAAATGAGCATAATATGAGCACTTTAACAACAACATCCAAGTTATTTCAACTTCATGTGATGAGAAACAGGCAGTGCAGTTTGTAGTTTTACCAGGAGGGGGCAGCATGTGTGTGTATAAAGACAGCATTGTGCCTGTTGTCCAGCATGTTCACATCTTTGCTGTGCTTAGTTTACTGTGGATCAGCTATCAGTGGGATTACAGTAGTAATATGAATGTAAACCTTTTTATTTATTACACATACTATGGTGATCGAATTTGTTTCCTCTGCTGTGTTTATGACTGAAGAAATAAAGAAAAAAAGGTTTTGCAGGATCAGGTTTTGCAGGATCATCTTTCTAAGTTAACTCCAGAAACATAAATTATGTAAAAAAAATATTTGTGTGTGTGTGTGCATGTTTACTTTACTTTGGTTTTTAATGTGTAAATAAACTAAACTAATGAATGGATGATTGCTTTGTGCACTCAGAACATACATATAGGTATTACCTTTTTTTTTGTCAAACATAATATGATGTTGTGAAATATGTTACGTACCTTTTGAACTTGGCTGTAACTGGAACTTTCTGTGTCCGTCTGTGAAATACTTCCCACAAAAAAGACCGAAAGAGAGAGAGAGAGAAGATTGCTATCTTTACTGACATTCTCTCTTGTCAACGCATGGAATCCTCCCGGTGACTGATAGTTATTAGCCAGTTCCTAAAAAAAGGTCAGAGTTCACAGAGGCAAGAGGCCATTGGTGCAAGAACATGCAGGAGCTGAAGGATGAAAGGTTACAAGAGTACAGTGTGTGCCGTTTCACATCCAAGTTATAATAATTCCCCGTAAGGGGCGTACGTAGGTTTAGTTTCAACATTCAAACGCTACGTTTCCTGCATTCTGGTCATTTTTATTCAACAATTCACGGTGCAAATAAAGGAAAATTCTCCTGGATTGTTTAAAACTTTCTGCATTTTCAAAACATCACACGTGTTCCGGGATGTTTTTTAGGAATCATGTAGATCTCAACAACATATCTATTTTGGGTATTAATACAAACCTCAAGATCAATGCTAGGGACAGATACATATTTAAAATGCTTAGCTTAACGGCACTGAAGCAAGTGACCAGGCTTTGGAAACAAGCCAAATCCCCAGATCTTCAAGCATGGTACAAGACAATAGAACAAACACTGGAAATGGAAATGGAAAATCACACTCTAAAAGTTAGAAATCAAATAGAAAAATGGAATAAATTGTATCCAGAGCATATAGTTAGGAGAATAATTAAACTCTCTAATAAGTGCATACTGTAGATGGATATGGATATTTGTTGTCTTATTTTCTGTATTTCTGTGTTTTTTCTATTTTTATTTTATTTTTTTATCTTCCCTGTTGTGTGATGTGTTCCCCCTGTCCCCCCTTGGTGTTTCTATTGAATGTTAATATGGAAAAAAAAGAAAAGAAAAAAAATCTAGTATGATAAAGAATGTAATGTTTTTTGCACTTGACACTAAGAAAAGTACTACAATAAAGTGTGTGTGTATATATATATACATAAAAATATGTTAGGGAATGAGACCTTGTTAAAGCCAGAAGCTGCAGAGTTTGAAGCTACATAAAAGACATGAAATCGCAAGAAAGCTCACATGTTCTCCGTCTCCCCTTTGTCTCCATGATAGGTAGGAGAGGGTCGGCATTCCTGAATATTCCCGGGGATTGCAGAGAATTCCTGCCGATTGGCTTTTGACTCTGAGCTTGTAGAGACATATTCGACAGAAACAGAGAAGACCTAACGTTGCATTACGCTATGCAGCGATGCCCTTTGGGATTAGCTTGCTGTTATGTTGCACACATCATCTGCCGTAACAGATTTTAACATTAGCTACAGGAAATAATGTTTATTTAGGACTTTATAGAAACCAAACAAAAATAGACAGCAACCTCAGAAGACTGGAGGCCAACTGGAAACCATTTGAAACCATCACAGACTGCAATGGAATCCATTATAAAACTATTAAAAATCCTGTCTGTGAAGGTTCTCAGTCATCCAGGTCATGGTAGTTCTCTGTGAAAAGCAAAGGCCTTTTATCCGAAAGGCTTCTTCAGTTCTGATGACTAATGGGGAGCTCCAGATATTTAACCTGTGGTGTCATTGGGAGCCTTTGGCAGTCATTGGGAGTCGTTGGGATCTGTTGGGAGTCATAGGGAGTCATTGGGAGCCGTTGATAGTCGCTGTGAGCTGTCAGGAGTCGTATGGAGTCATTGGGAGCTGTTAGGAGACATAGGGAGTCATTGGGAGTCATAGGGAGCCCTTGGGAGTCATAGGGAGCCATTGGAAGTCATAGGGAGCCCTTGGGAGTCATAGGGAGCCATTGGAAGTCATAGGGAGCCCTTGGGAGTCATAGGGAGCCATTGGGTGTCATAGGGAGCCCTTGGGAGCTGTTAGGAGTTGTAAGGAGTCATTGGGAGCTGTTATGAGTCAGCCCTTGGGAGTCATAGGGAGCCATTGGGTGTCATAGGGAGCCCTTGGGAGTCGTAAGGAGTCATTGGGAGCTGTTATGAGTCAGCCCTTGGGAGTCAGAGGGAGTTGTTTTTCAGGGGATTAAAAAGGTTAATTTGACGAAGTCGGACAAAATATCCATTTCGCTGTTTAAATATTTGTAAAAACCGACAGATGTAAAGGGTGACCAATAGCATTGATTTATGGGGGAAAACATTTTAAATGATAAAATATGGAGATACAAGGTTTCTGCCCAACAGCCATGATATGATGCTTACACTACGGCGTGTTCTTTGTCATATTTTATTCATATTGAATGACTTAACGAGTTTGTATCATGGAAAAAAAAGTACCTGTATGGATGATAAGAGTCAATAAATGCATTACAAATTTAAATAAATACAGCTCATAATGAAATTAAATCCAAACATTCACTATAAACCATTAAACACTGTAGGTTAGGATCATTTCTAATGTTTCTCACTCTAATGGCAACCATCAGGATTCTTCTAATGCTTTCTGGGAAGGTCAACGCTTTGATCTATTATTGATTCCACTTATTAAATCCACTGTCATAATGAGGAGAAAATGCAAATGAAAGGACAGGGCAAGGTTAAAGGAAAGGAGGTTTCTTAAGCCTTGGCACACCTGAGACATGGACCATCATGCAAATTAGGTGCAACATATTTTCAGATTTAGGGTGTTTTCACATAAAGTCCTCTTTAATCCTCCTGTTGTCCTCGGGTCAAATCTGACCCATTTTCAAAAAGTTTCTATATCAGAAATGTGGGTTTCTTTCAACCAAATTTGAAAACAAAATAACGTGGATGGTTCCCTACAACGCTCTTCACAAGTTAAATAAATGATCAGTTCACTACTTTCATTGAATTTGGGTGTTTTATTCAATTGTATAGCATGTCAAGTAAAATTGATAAAAGAACGTTGAAAAACGTAGGAAAAAAATGACAAAAACATCGGAAAAAGTGACAAAAAATTGGATAAAAGTGACAAAAACGTCTGGCAAAGTGACAAAAACGTCAGGATAATCTTCAAAAACGTCCGGAAAAGTGACAAAAACATGGGAAAAGCTTTAAAAAAAGTGTCAAAAAAGACAAAAACATTGAAAGAGAAGGGACAAAAAAAATTACATAAAACATTGAATAAGTGTAAAAACAAATGACATAAAACATTGAAAAAAGGGACAAAAACATTGAAAAAAGGGAGAGGAAAAAGGGACAAAAACATTGAAAAAAGGGAGAGGAAAAAGGGACAAAAACATTGAAAAAAGGGAGATGATAAAGGGACAAAAACATTGAAAAAAGTGTCAAAAAGGGACAAAAACATTGGAAAAAGTGTCAAAAAGGGACAAAAACATTGGAAAAAAGGGAGATAAAACTCCCGACATAAAACATTGAAAAAAGTGTCAAAAAAAGTGTTCATTTTCGGCTATTTTGACCCGAGAGGAGAACAAGTGCGTGGTTGGCGCGAAGACAACACGAGGGTTAAATAAATCAAATGAACTGAAAATAAAGACTGTGATTGGTTGTTTTGGACCGCGGCTCCTTTCTTCAGCAGTCATGGGGGGGGGTGATGTTGTGATGAGCCAGTCAGAGAAGGGACATTAGATTTCAAGACACCACCCAGGCTGAATGGGGTTGAAACAAAATGATGAATATAATTAAAGACCAAAAAAAAACGTGGGCGCCTAACAGTTCATGTTTCCCAGATAAAGAGGGACAGAGGTGTTGACACCGCGTGACGACGGAGATGAAATGGCGCGTGGCGCTTGAGGCCGCAGCTGCATAAACCGAGCTTCAAGAATGATTTTGGGCCGATTTGACGTCAACGTCAACATCAGCCGGCTGAGCTGTGATTGCGGCGGACAGCTCGATAAATGGAATGTAAACAAGTGGCTGCTGCGGCGAGTGTGTGTTGAATCCCAAAAAAAAAACCTTCGGGACCATCAGATGTGGAGGACCGAGAGACCACAGACACACCGCTCCAGAGTCCCTGAGCAAGGCTGTGTTTCTCAACCATTCAATCAATCAAATCAAATTTTCAATTTTTTTATGAAATAAAAGTAAAACTTGTGTGGTGTCAGCTTCTTCAATGTGAGTATGTTTCGAGTCTCTTCTCTCCTCTGTGACAGTGAGCTGACTATCTTTGAGTTGGGGACAAAACGAGACATTTGAGGACGTCATTTTGGGCTTTTTGGGAAATCGCTGATCCACATTTTTCACCATTTTCTGACATTTTAGAGACCAAACAGCTCATCCATTCATCCAGAAAATAACTAGGGATACATTGAATCCAGATTTTTAGGGTTCGGCCGAACACCGAATCCACTGGTTAAGATTCTGCAAAATCCGAATACCGAATCCTCCTCCCATCCTGACTCCATTAACACAGTGAACACATGTAATGTATGTAATGTAGCTGAAGTTGCTGCATTTTGGCTGCCGTCTGTAGATTCCTCCGTGCACAACCTCTATTCTTTTGGATATTTCATACGCAAATGTTTTAACGGCGGCCATGTTGTGTGTTGTTTAGGGTCCTCGCGACAAATCGGCATTGCAGAATGAACAAGTAGCTGGACTTGAATGGCCTTCTTTTGACTGAAAGTACTGCCAAACTACACTTTTTTTCTGCTCACCAGTTCCATGTCCACTTTCTCACAGCCTACTGCATTGAACGCTCCACCTACGTAAACACCTTCCCGTAATCAACGGCGCCGTCATCACGGCGACCAGCGTAGTGCAAGCGTAGGGTTCAGTGGAAAAACAATTCTACGGTGCGGTAAAAACCAAACCCCCGTCAAAAAGCCCAATATTCGGCCCAATCCGAAGCCGAATCCTGGATTCGGTGCATCCCTGAAAATAACCGGCACATTAAACCGACAGTGAAAATGATCTTTAGTTGCAGCCCTATAGTGTCTGCCGAGCTCTCAGGTCCTCCGCCCAGAGTTTTTTGAGTGTACCTCGGACTCGTTTTAGACCTCGAGGAGTCAGTGTAGCTCCTAAGCTGTGGAATGCTCTTCCACTAAGCTTAAGGTCATTGGACTCTGTGGAAGCAGCTAAAGCCCATCTGTTCAGACAGGCATTCAGGTAGCATGTGTGAACCTGTGACCTGTCTCTTTTCTTTCTTTATTCTACCTGGTGTTTGATTTGCTCTTGTGACTTTTTGTCGGGTGCTTCCTCTTTGCTTTGTTGATGACTATATAGGATTTTAATTTGTTGTGTTGTCTTATTTGATTGTGAAAACATTTGTGTCTGGTGTCTGTGAAAGGTGCTGTGTAAATACACTCTGCTTGCTTGCCCTAAACTACGGTGGCCGACTTCATGAAGCGCACGCAAATAGAGAAAACATCTTCATTCATTTGACAACAATACATACAACACAACCAAATACACACAACACAACCAAATACACAAACGTGCTGGAAATACACACAACACAACCAAATACATGAACGTGCTGCAAATACACACAACACAACCAAATACACACAACACAACCAAATACACAAACGTGCTGGAAATACACACAACACAACCAAATACATGAACGTGCTGCAAATACACACAACACAACCAAATACACACAACACAACCAAATACACACAACACAACCCAGTACACAAACGCGCTATAAATACGAACAACACAACCAAATACACACAACACAACCAAATACACAAACACACAACCAAATACACAAACGCACTGCAAATACACACAGTGGCCCTCATTTATGAAACGTGCGTACGACCTAAAACAGGCGTACGACGGGCGTACGCCGATTCCTACGCAAAGCTCGGCATTTATCAATTTTGACGTGAGCGTAGGCTGCGATCAAATCTCACGTCTGGTCTGAACTCGTGTACGCAAGTTTTCGAGTCGGTGTGGATTTGCTGCGGGGATATAATCAGTTTAACAGGAGAAGGAGAAGTCATCAGTTGATCACTTATCAGCAATGGCAGATCTGGCTCTTTTAGAAGACCTCTATGCGCCGGTCTGCAACATTGTTTTAGCCTGGGGGGTTCTGCACAACATCGCACAGGAAGACACGGTGCCATAAATGTAGCGATGGAGCCAGATGACCCGATGCCCAGAGAGCAGTGTCCAGAACAGACACCAACTGAGGGCTATATGAAGGAGACAGGATATTATTCCTCACTTTTAAAAGGTAGCCTATAGTGTTATGTTTGGCAATGATATTCAATACAGGAAACATGACGATGCACAACATTTTTATTTATTCTTCAGGTTTTTGTTTCTCTTTCAAGTGAATGATTTATTTCTGCCATTGACCAGGTTATTTCGGCTTGTTTTTCCAGCCCCTCTGCTGTCAGGAGACAGGGTCCAGCACGGGGGGGCGGAGGACACGCGCCCTCCCTCAGCTGTTGCCTCGTTCCGACAAACACGAGTAAAATAAAAGACACTGCATAAACTCCGCTACCGTGTGTTTATTTAAATATAGGTACACCTACATGTAGGCCTAATAGATTGCAATAGAAGCCTGTATATTACTATTAGGACTATAGAAAATGTGTCAAGGATGTATAAATTAAATAGGCTAAACTTCAGCTGGAGTCCGATTTACTATGATTTATCAGTGATCTCTTTCCATCCCGCATTCTTTCTACAGCCTTTAATACCAGTTTTCAGGCTGCCAAATAGTCCACACGTTAGTGCAAATGAACCAGAGATATCAGGGTTTCAATCTCCACCTCTGAAAAGTTCCGCTTCTCAGCCGGATTACGTCTCGCCATGTCGTAAATTGTAGGGGCGAGGCCTCAAAACCCAGAATATATTGGGGCGTGATATTTAAATGACGATCGTTTCCAGCCGCCGCGTTTATCAATGTACGACCATTCTTACGCTCTGATTGGTGTGATACGAACGTTTCATGAATTCCACGTGAAGCCTGTCGTAAGACGATTTCTGCGCTCATATCTGCGCTGGTTTCTACGTTAGGTTGATAAATGAGGGCCAATGCAACCAAATACACATAACACAAGCAAATAGACAAACACGCTACAAATACAAACAACTAAATACACACAACGCAACCAAATACACAAACACGCTACAAATACACACAACCAAATACACAAACACGCTACAAATACACACAACCAAATACACAAACACGCTACAAATACACACAACCAAATACACAAACACGCTACAAATACACACAACCAAATACACAAACGCGCTGCAAATGCACAAACGATGCAAAAAGAAAAGCACACAAACTCCGAAAACAAACGAGAGGCCTGGAGCTGTCAAATGTATGAAGTTGTTTCCTTAATTTTCTCGTGTTTAGAGTTTTTGCGTGTGTTTTATTAAGTTGCAGTGCGTTTGCACCCATCGGCCACCGTACTAAACGGTTATAATGCTTTCTCATCATCATCTCTCATATTTTGTTCATTGATGTCAAAAAATCAGCTCGGAAAAATTATGAATTGACAGGTTGTTGTTTTGTCTGTCATTGAAACAAACAGTTTGAACTTGAACTCCTGTTGAAGAAAACCTCCGCATGACAAACATGTTTATTAAAGCTGCAGTTTTCGGAGCCGTGAAACTCCGAAACGGATTATTCTACTGTTAAATATTCATGATTATGATAATACACAAACTTCCACTGTTGGTTGAAAGGCTACATGGTCAGCAAACAAACAGTGTAATAATAAGTGAGGACAAAGAGAAAGGGAGCCCGTTGTTCATTCAAGGCTCCCTGCTATAGCAGAGACGAGGACACCTGCACATCCACAGCTGCAGCTGTGTTACCAGTACTGTGTAGAGCAAGGCCCATTATAATGATTACACAGACACATTGTGATTAAAAAGTAGGCTAAATGATGAACACTTTGTCCCGTAATTAAAAACAGAACGTGTAGTGTGTACCTTCAGTAGAAATACAAAACATGTTCTGTTATTTGAAATTGTCTCAGACAAAGCTGCTCAGGTGATCAACATCTGGAAAGAAATCTGTTCTTGAACTCTTTCTTTTGTTCTTAAATTTAAAGCTGTTTTTTACGCTTGTTTTCACAGCTTTTTTCAATCCCTTTTTAACAATTTTTGGCAATGTTTTGACAAAAACTTTTTTTTTTAATGACAAAAACATGGAAAAGGCCTGTAGAAAGAAGGAAGGAAGGAAGGAAGGAAGGAAGGCAAGAATAGCTTGAAAAAGTGACAAAAACATCCAAACAAAGAAAAACCTAAAAAGTGACAACCTTCAAAAACGGTGAAGAAAACTTCGAAAAAAGCGACAAACTTGTATAAATTAAATGACAGTAGAAGGAAGGAAGGAAGGAAGGAAGGAAGGAAGGCAAGAATAGATCCAAAGAAGAAGACAAAAACATCAAATTTTTGTAGTAACAATCATATCTCATCCCAGAGAAATCTATAGTAGATAGATGTAGATTTCTTTAAATGCAAACCAAAAAAATAAAATGCATTCATATAGATAGACATATCCCAAACGTTGCTGATGCTGGCACCTTATACATCAACAAATAAAGAAAGAAAACATTATATGAAACACAACAAGAGACCTCACAAGAACTGCAAAGGCCTGTTCTCATGAACCTATACGTTCAAAAAGCTACGAAAAGTGTTCAATGACAATAAAATGTATAGAGAAAAAGAAAAAGGCAACTTCAGTACCACGCTATTGTACAAGTACAAAAATACATGACAGCCTCAAAAGATGCACGCAGCATCAGTGCATATACATATATAAATGGACACAATAGAGAGCCTAACATCTGGCGGATGAAAACCACACTTTAGGCTAAATCTGGCATAAGCTATTTACAGAAATGTGTATTAAAATGCATTGTCCCTGTCAAATAAAACAAAGGTGTAAGTGATAAAAAGGGGCTTATTCTGGCCTGATTTGACAACATTCACATGTTGAAAGAAACATTAAACAGGAACTTGTAAAGTGCTTTTTTTTCTCCACCTTGGCCTTGTGTAACCCACCATTAAACTTGAGGGGGAAAATGTCATTCATGTTAGATTACGGTGGAAGCCACCTGTCCAGAACTAAAGACAGGCATATTAAAAGGAGCCCTGGGGAGTCATACAGTATGCGCCACGCAGCCCGAGGTCACAGAAATACACATTTTGCCCCCCTCGGCCTGCTCTCGAAACACATTTTTCTGCTGCCTCGCCTCCCCGTTAACGAGCTAAAAGGAATGAATAGCTGCAGGGCTGCTGGATGGTGAATGAAGCGGGAAACACCCATCAGCCCGCTGCAAGTCTCAACTGAGACATCAGCAGCGTCAAGCTGCACAGGGACCGGAAGTAAGTAAGGCCGTTCTGCCTTCAAATTAAAAGATAGAATGTCGTCTTGTGTTTCTATTCTGTATATTTAACCCTTTTTGTGCATGAGGTGATGATCTTCATACCTGATACTTGATTAAATACACTTTGGAAATGAACTTTGAGCTATCCCACAGTGCTTTATATCTATTGTAAACTACTGAAGACAAATGATTATGTGACCAACTGTATTTGTGAGGAGCTCGAAGTAGAGCTGCTGCTCCTTTGCGTCGAAAGGAGCCAGTTGAGGTGGTTCGGGCATCTGGTAAGGATGCCCCTCCTGGGCGCCTCCCTAGGGGGGTGCTACAGGCCCGTCCAGCTGGGAGGAGGTCTCGGGGAAGACCCAGGACTAGATGGAGAGATGTCCAGCTGGGAGGAGGTCTCGGGGAAGACCCAGGACTAGATGGAGGAATGTCCAGCTGGGAGGAGGCCTCGGGGAAGACCCAGGACTAGATGGAGGAATGTCCAGCTGGGAGGAGGCCTCGGGGAAGACCCAGGACTAGGTGGAAAGATGTCCAGCTGGGAGGAGGTCTCGGGGAAGACCCAGGACTAGGTGGAGAGATGTCCAGCTGGGAGGAGGTCTCGGGGAAGACCCAGGACTAGATGGAGGCACGTCTAGCTGGGAGGAGGCCTCGGGAAGACCCAGGACTAGGTGGAGGGATTGTATCTCCAACCTGGCCTGGGAATGCCTCGGGATCCCCCATTTGGAGCTGGTTAATGTGGCTCGGGAAAGGGAAGTTTGGGGGCCCCTTCTGGAGCTGCTGCCCCCGCTACCCGACCCCGGATAAGCACGCGAAGATGGATGGATGGATGGATGGATGAATGGATGGATGGATGGATGGATGGATGGATGAATGGATGGATGTTGTGCACATAGTTTTGTGGTACCTTTGATGTTTTTATGTTTTTGTTCTTTTGATGTACTGTGAGTATTTAATGTTATGGATGTATGTATTCCCACTTATGTAATATTGTTATGAGGTAATAGAGGCCCCCAGGAAGAGTATAGCTTCTGTTTAAGACAGACAGAAGCTAATGGGGATCTTATTAAACAAACAAATAAACTGTATGATGTTTTGGTTGGTGATGAAGATAAAATATTGAAGACAACAAAAAAAATCCAGTCAGGTTTCCATATGCATTTTATATATTTCTTATGTCATTTGAGACGAATTTCTGTCACTTAGACATACATAAAGTTTTATTTTATTTTATATTACTTTATTATGTAAATTCGCACATGCGCGTTGATGTATAGTAAGACTGGGCATGCGCGATTCGAAGCCGTCGATAAACTTGATTTAAACCGGAAAACGGTCAATGTGGAGTAACGCTAGCCTTGTCAAACTTCGGAAAATGTAATTATTTTTAGATAGTGAACAGAGACTCCTTTTTTTCTTTCAACCTTTAAGACATGTTGGACGGCCAGACGCTTTTTTTGATAGCTAAGATGCTAGAGTTAGCTAGAAACTCTTAAGTTTAAAGTTATTCAAGCTAGCAGAACATTAGCTCGGCTAACCTAACTATGCTAACTGTGCTAACTGTTCCCCAGCTATATTAACATATTTTAGTGGTGAAGTGTAGCTACATGTTTAAATTAGCTGTAGAGTGTCCACTTTGTGAAGTTAGGACTGTCAGCAGGTGACTAAAAATGGCATTGTGTCAACTGGACAGGTGGACAAATCATCTGACAACTCTGGTAAGACCATCATGTGAGGAAAATCGTTAATTATTCAATTTCCAATTCTCCCTGTCAACACTTGACGTTAGTTACATTTTAACTGTCGCTGTTTTTAATTTAAAGTTACAGTTTGCAGGGACTATTTTGCTTTTTGTGACATTTGTGTCCCTTTTTTCACTCCGTGTTTGACGCTTTATCCGCTATTGTCAACGTTTTTTTTGTTGCGAAAATTTGTATGTATTAACAATGTTATTAAAAAGTAAATTCCTAAGTAAGTAAGTAAAAGTAAAACTCCTTGAGTGAGTCTCTGAAATGCCATAAAGGGAAACAATGTTATGTCTGCAGTTAGCTAGCTAGTGTGTATATTTTTCTATTTTTGCGTGCATATTTTTTTTCTAATTCGTTGTTTTACTATTTAATTCTTGTCTTTTGAATTTAGATTTGTCACTGGGTGAACTGCTGCTAAACATGTCGTTGTTCCATTTTGTACAATGACAAATAAAATCAGATTTCTAACGTTACATGAAGACTTCAGCTAAAGCTGTGAATGTTTAGAGCAATTATTGTAGAAATGTAATGAGGTGAGAAGTTGCTGTGTCAATTACTAATGTATGTATTTGTTTGTTTAATATAGGTGTTTTAAAACAAACGTATTTGTTGCCATTTTCTCGTGTTTTTTTTATTTTTCCTCCAACGCTTTCGACGCCTTTTTATTTTTTTTTGAAAACATCCTGTTTTGTCGGCTTTTATTTTGAAAGTTGCGACCGGTAGTATGTTGCATCATTGGCCCTGACTTGTCTCCGTGGTCGACAGGCTCCACGGAGAGGAGAGTTGCTGAACACTGTGGATCAGAGTCGCTTTGACGGGAGAGGGACTATAGTGAGCTTCCCATCCAGCTTGTCCGGAGCCAGGAAACATATGATCGGAGAAGGTAACAACAAAAAAACAACTGCTCTTTTTATTCACACTCTGCACACAAACCCAGCTTGTAGATCCTTCTCTCTCTCTCTCTTCACCTCATGTATTCTCCGTGCAATGGCTGCAACGTGCAGATCTCACCTGTGCTCATTTCAATTAAGGAAAAACTTGCGCAGCTTTTTTTTTTTTTTTTTTTTTTTTTTTTTTCGGCAATCTAAAAGTGAATTGGGAATGATGTATCTTATATGATTTTGTGTCAGAATCGGGTGGCTGTGCGTGATTTTGAGTGTGCGTCAACCGTATTTAAAGCTACTTCTAGTGAGAGTGATTGATCCGGTATAGATGCACAGACGCAAGCCGTGAAGGATCTTTAAATCAGGGTTCCCGTCGGGGTCTTAAAAAGTCTTAATTTTCCTACATCATACATAACGCTACGTCCTAATTCCTTTTTTCCCCAGAATTTTGTTTAATTGCGTGGTGTTGTAGTTCTTTCTGTCGCTAGTCCAAATATAATTTGCTGTATTACGACTACAAATGAGACCAACATGCAGCTTAAATATTGCAGCCAATCTAGACACCAGTCCTATAATGGCAATGAGGAAATTGTTTCAAATTGTTTCCGGACTCTGAAATCTGATTTTGATGTTTAGATATAAATCTTAAATTTAATTCATTGAGGTCTTAGAAAGTCTCTAATTTGACTTGATGTAACCTGTAGAAACCCTGTTTATTAATGCAAGTTAGAGGCGTCATGACCCAGTATAACAACAGGGCTCCAAATTATATAGAAGCTGATACTCTACAAGTTTATTGCAGGAATTAGACATAACCTAGCCTGGTGTTTTAATTGAATCGTCATGAACCCACTATAGACGCGCTGTAAGTGCCTGAGGGAATATTTCATGGATATTGCAGTGATTTTTTGTTCACTGAGACGGGGCTTCTCTCAGTCTCAACTCACCTATAATAACTCTGTCTTTTTTTTTTTTTTATTACCACGAGCACAGCTTGTCCTAACGCTGACATGGTGAAAATGCCAAGTCGTAACTGTCGGTCTTATCAATAAATTATTGAAAATTGCTAGAAATTAAAATGTGGCTGCCGTACTAGTTGGGAACAAAGGGTGTGTTTCGGTGTCATTACACATCTAATGTGTCTATTCTGAGCAACATTAGATGCAGGTGTTTTTAATGGGCATAAAATTGCCTCCAGTTATTAAAAAAAACAAAAAAAAACCCACATCTGTCATCATCTGATCATATCTTCCCAAAACTGAGCACTTTATATGGGCACAGCTGTGTAACTCGTTGCACCTTCAGTCTTCTGCATGGCGTATTAATATGCTTTATGTTTGATGCGGCGAGGAGTATGTGACGGTGATATCTTCTGACTTATTGTGCTCGCAGTCTTTACTTTAAATGCTTTTACATTGATGCACAAATAGTTTGTGTATAAACATCCAAGTATAGCAAATGTGTTTCTGCACACAAAATGTAATTTCCCTTTGGGGATTATTAAAGTACTGTATGTCTTCTTTTTCTTCTTCCTAACTTAATGATGCATGTTTATTTTTGTAGATATAGTTACAGCAATAAATGTTAGTTAGTTTGTTTGTAACTGCACAAAAACAAACAACTGATTCAAGTTGACACATCGAAGTGCCTTTTAATATTGCAACATCATCTTCTAGGATAACTTATAAAGTGCCAAATGGACACACTGTTCAGTGTTTCCCCCTAGGCTGACTGCTTTACATCGGCATGAATTGGATCCAAGGGTGTAACTTTGGGTTCAACATTGGGGGGGGGGGAGATCTCTACTTTTGAGCAAAACTGAAATTTTGAGCTCCAAAAACGTCATTGTTCCGTATCTCCACGTACATACGTACGCCGAAGCATAAATTGGACTTTACTCACCGGCCTTTTCCTGCCCCCTCTTTTCTCCTTCAGGTGTGTTTTGCCCTCCTGTCTGCTGCTTCCAGGATGCAGTTCTCAGTCAGACTGAGCCTTTGCGTGCTGGGCTTTGTCCTCATCCCTCTGTTCCCTCAGCCAGCACGGGGTCAAGGTAAGTACCTCCACTAGCACGCTTTGCGCTCAGGAGCCAACAGGGTCAACGAGGTTCACCACGCAGCTACGCGGGACCAAACGAGGCCAAACGGAGCTTTTAAGAGCCAAACAGGGCTAACCATGAGGTTTCCTAATGGTAACCTACAGAGTACGCCATAGTGGCTCCATATAGAGCTATAAACTGGGCTAGCTGATCCTTCAACAAGGATAACTGGAGTTTTCATTGTAGGCCCATGCAATGCTTTCTGCAGTGTTTTCCCTAGATTTGTGATAGAATTATATGCACTTATTTGGTTTTGGGGTTTAAGTGTCCTCCCTTTTATTTTTTTTCTCAATAAAATAAATGCAATTTCACATCATTTGGGACCAATATTATCACCATATCTGTGTCTAAAATGTTGGAAAAACTAGAGCAGATAATGCTTAAAACTCAAAAAGCTTAAAGACAAAACTTGCTGAAGAAGTCCACTGGGGACCAACTACAATCATTAAATTGGATCTTAGGTAGTGCCCAAAACTGCTTGGGTGCTGCGTCTAAGCCTTATAATGATTGGGGGAAAAAAAACAACTGATTTATATTGGTGCCAAAATGGGAATACCAGGGATTCCCACAGTGCCAAACGGGGCCAATATGTCTACAGGTTTTAGTGGTTGTTTTCGTGATTACTTTGATCTTCAACGCAGTTTTCTTCGGCATCCTGGGGCGTTCGACTTGGAGGCCAAACAAGGCGATCTACCAAAAGAGCCGAGCATGGCTTCCTCGGGTTTCCCATAATGGTTCTTAGCAGGGTTTCCTAGGGTTTCACCTTTTTGCTGTCAAACAGGGCCGGCCGGATCTGTTCCATATCAGGACCAGACAGGTCTATGAACAGCCAAGTTTCCTTATTTACGTGACAGAGGAATTGGTTGTTTCCACAATGGGGCAGCCTGGGAAAACCCTGACGAACTTCCGGCAAATTTGAGATTTGCTCTGCAAGTCCGTCTGGCCAACAAGCCCATTCAAGCCCATTTCCAGTTTTTTCCAAATTGAGGCACCAATCGCAACCGTTGAGGCGGGTGTTACACGGTGACGATGGCACAACATGCTCGCTGGTTGAGATGTTTTTCCGTCGCTCTGCGTATACGTCACCTCCTTCATCGCTCTGATTGGTTGAAGGACTATCCAATTGCTCAGTTACAACTGAGAAGGGTCTGGTGCCAACCAGGGTACCAACAGGGCCAAAATCATGCAACGCTTATCTGCTTCCAGCATAATGATAAAGATTGCAAGCTCATTGCTGAGCCGGTGAACCTCAGTGTGGCCCTTTTGCATGCAGTGTTTTCTTCAGCAGGTTCAATTCTTCCTTTTGTGGTGATTTTTATGTGCAGCTTTGCTCCAAAGACATTTGACTTTTATTTGAAAGTATTTGTTTTTATTAAGTTGTTGTTTTTATCCTTTTTTTTTAATGTGCGATTGCCCTCATTTTCCTGTCTCAAAGGGAAAAGCCTTGCGGCCAAAATCATAATGAGGGATCAGGTTTTACTGTCTGCTAGACAAACTTGTGTTGCTGCGACACAGTCTGTCACCTCTGTAATTAATCCACTCTTGTGTGTAACTTATTTATTTATTTGGGGAGGTGTTCAAGGGGCACTCTAATGACAGATTTCTGTGTAACTCAAGTTACAGATTTGAAATCTCCACTAGTCCCCAGTTTTATTCTTGAAATGAAAGACATTTGCGCTAAACGTGGGTATATATATTCCTAACGTTGCCTAAAGCGGTTTTTTGAGAAATGTCCTTGTTGTTAACTTCACAGCATTTGTGTGTTTACCTACTGCGCCTCGCTGTCTGTAAGACAAGAGCTCTTCATGTACTCTTTCTTTCCCTTTTTTATTGCTGTTACCAATCCATACGCTGATATCGTCTTTCACTCATTCAATTTATTCAGCAGTTAACACATAACCTCCCTTATTAACGGAGCTAGACAAGTCTCTTTAACCCTGTTATCATTAACAATCTTATACACTCCTTTTTATCAAGTGGACCTTTTCCCTAGGAATGCAAATTATGATTGATATAATCATGATCTTAAATTTGTTGTGTGTGTGTGCTGAGTGCGATTTCTGTTTTTATAAAAGAACTCATCATGGATCTAAGATAAGGTTTTGAATCTGTTTTCTATCTTGGTTTGGGTGTTATATCTTGTAAAAGAGTGTGTGGGGAGGGGGGCGGGGAGGGAACACACTAGAGACTTCGTGTTTTTTGCTTTGAGCAAAGTTAGGTACTTGCGCTGCACCCAAACACATCTAGCATCCGCCAACTTTCAAAAGCATGTTGGCAGGGTCGAACTTGAAACAAGGCTAAACCTGCTACAGTATGTGGTGGAGAGCCAAACATCCAACCATAAAGTCAGGAGATGGTCTGATACTGTCATGCCGTAATACCAGGTTACGGGTTTGAAAGGTCTGCATGCAAACGTTAACCACGAGTCTGCTACCCAGTGACATTGGTGTTCTGTTTTGATTGGCTGACAACTCTGCTGCTGTACTGGCAATGTCTGCGCAGAAGTCAGTTTCTTTCAAATTGGTATCTTTGTTCACTTGTGTAATATTGCATAACTAGGGTTCTGAGTCTTTAAGTTCTAGTATCTAAATATCTAAAGATATTTCTTATCACTTAAGACCACGAAAAATAGCAAATCTCCGCACTTGCGGCGCTGGTACAAGCAAATATTTGGCACATTTTTACTCAAAAATGACCTAAGCAATTAATTGAACATAAAAATGAGTCTTTACCGTTGGATGGTCTTTTAGATGTGAGATGGTGTCATCCTGACGCTTGTGCAACAGAGTACGTCTGTCACAACAAGGACACTTGCGAGGTTTTGTCCAGAGTTTGAACTAAAAAAAAAAGCAACCACTGCATTCCTCAGACCGGGGGCCATAGTGCGTTAGCCTCGGCTACAGCGGTGACCCGGGATAAGCTGAGGAGTTACGATCTGCTTGGAGAGCTTCCTCTGACAAACTCCTCAGCTCTGTCTGTGGCTCTCTGTTAGTCTTAGAGGAGTCAGTGGGGGTGAGAAGTTTTTCAGCCAAACTGCAACTAAAATTGAACATGAAAAGCTGATGAAATAGACTTCATGCTGATCTACGAATACAAACCTGTTGCCAACAGAGAGCAGAGATGTATATAATGTATCTATTGTTCGACTAATCGTTGTAGCTCTAGACATAAAGTTCTAAAACATACAGCGCGTGCTGTGTAGCTGATGTACTGAATCGTGATTCATCGATGTAATTCTCTGTTTAGCAAATTGGAGAGAGTGCTATTGGCGATGACCACATGGTTCTTGGAGACGCTTGGCGTTTGCGAACTACAAGTGACTTTCAGTTGGGAAATCTTTCAGTCATCCTCTCAGAAGCCTCCTACTCGTAACTAGAGTTTTACAGTTTTCTGTACTCGGCTCAGCACGTCTCGTCACCTAAATAATGACCCAAAGATTCTTCTATTCCACTCACTAATGATTTAAAATGACCCAAAAGTTTGCACGTCTGACTTGCTGCACAACTCCCAGTGGGTGTGACGGGACACCTCTCCGACACCTTGGCAGCAGGCGGCACTCAGCAGTTTGCACACGATTCTCCATGAGAAATGGATAAGAATTAAGTTCTCATCTCTACAGACGAGGCCTTTTGTCTCTCCAGGCTGTTTGCTCAGCATGCGGTACTTGTCTCTGCGTGAGAATACAATCTTAGAGAGAAGATCTATGGCTTTCTGTGAACGAGTGTGTGTGTGTATATTTGTGTGTGTATATGCTGCTGCAAAGGAACCGGCAGGTTTTCTTAAGAGGCGTCAGAAAAACACCACCAAAGCCACATGGATTTTTTTACGTTCATGCACCCGAAAACAATTGCCTCCAGTTGCGGATAAACCTACATAATTCATGCACACACGTGGATGCACTCGCACAGGTACACACAATACACACACAGTCCACACATTTCAACCATACTACGGAACTGAGAGGTGCAAAAAAAAAAAAATCAGCTTCTCAAATCATTTGGGGATTCGAGCAGCTCTCTCCCGACGAGAGAATGTCCTTTTGTTTCCGAGACAGCGAGCTAAACCCTGAGCCGAAAATCCATGCAAGCCCTCGTTCTCATCCCCAGGTTGGTGAGATAATTGGTACAGTATTCCTTATATGTGTTTGTGTGTAAATAATATTTGCCTGCTGTTGAATGCGCTGGCTTCACATTCCCTCCATTTGAAATCAGGATTATCCTTTCCTGTGCTGAACTCAAGTTTTCTTTGCATACCTACACGAGTAGTTTTCTGCAGATAATGATGTGCATAAAGAGGCGGTTCACCCGAAAAACGCTGCAGAGACGTTTTTGGTTTATCAGCTCGACTAAATCCTGTGTTGTTTTGGAAAGCTGCAGGGAGTGAAGTGGCTATTGTCGGTTCAGAAAAGCTAAAGATAGCAAGCCACTTTCTCTTCGAATTTGTCGTTTGCAACAAAGCTGTCTCTACCTCGGGCAACACATTTAAAACGACGTTAATACGTTAAGTTTAGGGATGTAACGATACACTGAAGTGACGATACGATTCTCAGATATACGATTTTCTCAGGATTGTTTTAACAGAATAAGCTGCAGATAATTGTTCCCTTTTATTTTCTATAAACTGTGCAAAGCAACAGATGTGTCCTCTTAGCAAAAGTGCAACTGAAATTGTATTTTATCCTAAATGACACCAATTAAAGGTGCAGTAGGTAAGACTTATAAAACTATAACTTTTTGTCATATTTGCTGAAACTGACCCTATGTTCTAGTAGAAATACATGAAAAAATAATTTATTTAAAAAAAAAAAAAAAAAAAAAAAAAAAAAATCTGGCTCCTCTTGCACCACCTACAGCCTGTAGTGTGATTTGCAAAAATCCACCCCTCCCTGTTCAGATGCACCAATCAGGGCCAGGGGGGGTTTCTAACTGTGTGTCTATCACTGCTCATGCACACACATTCATTCTCCCTTGTGGGGGGAGGAGCTTAGAGACCGTTTTGGGCTTTAGCGGAAAGGGGGGGGAGGGACTGAGAAGTTGTGGATGTTCAAATTTTTTGGCTAAGTCCTGGATCTTCACAGTCCTACCTACGGCACCTTTTAAACAACATTGATAATTAGATGTTTAAAACAAATCCCACGTCATGATAACTAAATAAATAGCAACCATTTTCTTCAGATAATTGGACTTAGAAGACGAAATGAAATTGTATCTCAAAAGGTTGTAATCTTACATTTGTATCCGTTTTCCATTATTAATTGATTCACGATGCAGTGTTACATCCCTAGTTAATTAATTAATTCAACCTTTATTTACACTCAAGACCCTCATTTATGACATTGAGTCAAATAAAGACAAAAACGGAACAGCAACAGAACACCATAAGAAAAATATACTAAATATATGTATAATATAGTTAAAGTTCAAAGATTATAGCAGTTTGTTACCGTGTGTAATATGGAGAGACAACATGTATGCATTTTGTCCCAAGAAAACAGACACACAGCAAAACAAATTCCTTCCAAAAGATGCATTTTCCAAAGTCAACATGTTTTTCTCAATCTGTTTTTTTTTTGGGTGAACCATCCCTTTAAGCCTCCTTGTTTATTGTGCACCGGAGCTTGAGAGCTCCAGCAGCCGTCAATCACAGTGTAGGTATTTAAAGAAGTCGGCGGCGGCAGATGGCTCACCTCCGTAATGAGTACACAAACACAGCAGCGAGTTTGTGGGTTTCATATTTTATTTTCCAGCCCATGGCTTTTTTTGTTCTCCGTTTTTCTTTTCACAGTTAACCAAAGATTTGGGGGAATGTGTTGCCTCTAGATACACTATTTATTATCTGGTATTTGGCTCTGCCGGTGTGAAAATGATGGGGTGTTGTGGTTACGGTTGTGACCATGGAAATGTGGTTTTTGGCATTGCGGTGCTTTTTACAATGGCCTTATTCCAGTGTTTTAACCTGCGTCTTAATGTGAAAACGCAACCCGTTCTCGCTCCCAACTCGTCAGTGGCTCTCAGCGTCGGATACCGACCCAAAAAAAAAATCAACCTCGTCTATATGGAACTAGTCTCGCATTGTCAGACCTTCCTCCACAGCGCTGCCGAGGAGGGTCTGGCCAGTCCACACAGCAATCCAGCATGGGAGAAAAACATGCTCTGGTTCATTGGCATTTCTTTAAACCAATCAAAATCGTCTTAAGCGGCCGGACGGAGCCACGGTGCCTCTGCAAAATAGCCTCGGGAAGGAAATTGTTTTGGTGGAACATGTGTACGTTCCGAAGTAGTTTTAGTCGTGCGACAGAAAACTCAGATTGGACAGATAGTCTAGCTAGCTGTCTGGATTTACCCTGCAGAGATCTGAGGAGCAGTTAACCATAGTCCTCACAAATCAGCCGGAGGTTAGAACGCCGACACAAAGGAAGCGGAAGGTGACCGACATCCAGCCGAGAACAAGGACATCCGGCGGAATTTCTGCCGGCACCGGAGCAATCCCGGAAATGAAACGTCGTTGATGTAGACTAGTATGGAACGCACCGGGCAGAGCAGCAGCTCGACCGCGACGCTGTAAGATGACGTAGTAATCGGAGAGACGACGGTGGCGAGTAGTATGAAAGACTGAACATCCGCAGGAGACCGGGGTTCATGTCCCGTGTGTCTCTGAAAACGTACATTTTGTAACCCCACCCACCATCTTTTCCTAAACCTAACTGTCCCGTTCTTGCGTCGCATGTCTGTTTTAAACGTACGTCCCGACCCAGAGCGTCAAAAAAATTATGCCGAGAGTCAGACTGATCTCATGAAATGACGTATGTATGACACGCCAATTCGTGTGGCGTAAATTCACGCACAATCGCAAGGTAATGTGAGTCAATGGAGGCCAAACGGCATTGATATATACACTAAAAAGCGACTATGCGTCTTGATAACACGGCAATAATGGCATACAAACATTTTAGTGTGTTTATCAATGCCGTTTGGCCTCCATTGACTAACATTACGATTGCGTGTGAATTTACGCCGTAGCGAGTGGTACGAAAGGGCGAAAATCCACGTAGGGGGGATTCACCCAGGAG